>NW_026138002.1:0-2871 GCF_019393585.1 Leptopilina boulardi | reverse complement strand
CAATTATCTTCTATTATATTAAGTTAACAAATTTCGAAAAACGACACCGACCCCGTGACCTCGACACCGTCCTTGAAAAATCTATTTTCAATAATTTTCAAATAAATCAAAATACTTTGCATATATGCTATTAGAAAATCTTACAAACTATTTTTATGTAACATCTTTTTTCAATTTTAACCCGAAAAAGGGTTATTTTGCAATTTTTCAAGAATTTTTTGATTTTTTCAATTTTTTATTATTATTTTTTATTATTTATTGTTGTTTTTTCAATTTTTAGTTAGTAACCTATAATATTGTGTCTAATTTTAAGTGTCATTAAAATCAAATGTTTTTAACTTAATAATTTTAACATTTCTTAATTTAAAACGAAACATCTTCTATTATATTAAGTTAACAAATTTCGAAAAACGACACCGACCCCGTGACCTCGACACCGTCCTTGAAAAATCTATTTTCAATTATTTTCAAATAAATCAAAATACTTTGCATATATGCTGTTAGAAAATCTTACAAACTTTTTTTATGTAACATCTTTTTTCAATTTTAACCCGAAAAAGGGTTATTTTGCAATTTTTTTAGAATTTTTTGATTTTTTCAATTTTTTATTATTATTTTTTATTAATTATTGTTGTTTTTTCAATTTTTAGTTAGTTACCTATAATATTGTGTCTAATTTTAAGTGTCATTAAAATCAAATGTTTTTAACTTAATAATTTTAACGTTTCTTAATTTAAAACGAAACATCTTCTATTATATTAAGTTAACAAATTTCAAAAAACGACACCGACCCCGTGACCTCGACACCGTCCTTGAAAAATCTATTTTCAATTATTTTCAAATAAATCAAAATACTTTGCATATATGCTGTTAGAAAATCTTACAAACTATTTTTATGTAACATCTTTTTTCAATTTTAACCCGAAAAAGGGTTATGTTGCAATTTTTCAAGAATTTTTTGATTTTTTCAATTTTTTATTATTATTTTTTATTATTTATTGTTGTTTTTTCAATTTTTAGTTAGTAACCTATAATATTGTGTCTAATTTTAAGTGTCATTAAAATCAAATGTTTTTAACTTAATAATTTTAACATTTCTTAATTTAAAACGAAACATCTTCTATTATATTAAGTTAACAAATTTCGAAAAACGACACCGACCCCGTGACCTCGACACCGTCCTTGAAAAATCTATTTTCAATTATTTTCAAATAAATCAAAATACTTTGCATATATGCTGTTAGAAAATCTTACAAACTATTTTTTTTATAAGTCCAAAAAAATTAGGGACTTAGAAAAATATTGATTTTTTTTATTTTTAATACTTAATTTTCATTTACAATAATGTAAAGTTATAATATGTTTTAACTTATTCATCGCATCCATTCTGCAATTATCGTAAGTTGTTTTATTTCTTATTAATTTTTAATTAATTTTTTATAATTCATTTTCATATGAGTGATGTTATTAATAAATTATTATAATTTATTATATTATTTTCGTTATGTTACGCAGCCGTTACTACTCAGCGCAGCCAGTTTACAGTTTTTGTTATTACTTGATTATATTTTATATATTTTTTTCTTTTAAATGGTTTTTTAATCCTTTCTATGCGATATGATCAGTATAATAATAATTATAATATTTTTTTATGGCGCTGCCGTTACAGTTCAGCGCAGCCATTTCCAATTCAATGAATTAATTTATTTATAAAGTAGAGTTAGTAGATTTCTTCGTAGTCGAATTTTTTTAAAACATGTGTTAAATATTATTGTAATATTTCTTGGTAAACAATGTTTCTTACATAAATTTCTTTTTCATTGCCTATCTTTTTTTATTCCTTTTTCGCTAAGTGTAATACTTGAATTTTTATATAATAATACTTTAAGATTATATTTTGAAGTTACTCTTGATAATGCAACATATAATTGTCACGGACTAAAAACATGTGAAGGAAGGTATATGCCTACTTTTTGGAAAGATTGGCCTGGAGATTTGTTGATTGTTAAAGCAAATCCAAGCCTTATTGGAAATTGCTTTCTTGACATTTGAAATGGTATTTCTTCGTTAGACGGTGACAATGTAATTCGTGGCAAAATTACAATCTCATTTTTATAATTTCCCGTTATTACTTGTGCATGAATAGAAAAACTACCCATTTTAATAACTTTTAGTCTTGTTCCATTACAAAGACCTCTTTCTAAATTAATATTCCTTAAAAGTATCACAATTGCACCAATCTTTAATATTAATTTGTGAGGAGGAAGTCCATTTGGAGTTAAAATATTTAATACTTCAATTGGTATTAAGTTAGTTATTGTGTCACACTTTTCATCTTCTTCAGATGAATCTATACTTAAATATTCTCTAGGTTCACCTGTCATTCGTTTAACAACATCATTATTTAATTCAAATACATCATTATTCCGGAGAACTAGTAATATATGTAAAATCAAAGAAGAATCTCTTTATAACGGTTTACTATAGATAATAAAAATAAAAACCGATATTTTAAAAAGTATTTCGATTATTACGAATATTTTTCTCAAAAATTTGCAAAATCTACATGTGTTTGTGGGACAATTTACATCAATATAATATAATATAATTTAAGATAAAAAAAATATATTATAATATAATATAATTAATATTGTTGTCATAATTATAATTAAAAAAATCTAATATTTAACAATTGTCATTTCATCCTTCAATGAAACTGATAAAAATTAAGATAAATTTTATACAATATTAATAAGATATTAATTTAAATCATAAATTATATATATAATATACATAAACTACAATAAGTAAACAACAATAAGTACAATTTTAACCGAGCGTGCGTTAGCGAGCGAGGAATACATCGCTAGT
>NW_026138001.1:0-29623 GCF_019393585.1 Leptopilina boulardi | reverse complement strand
TTTTTTCACAGTTGTCTACTATTGTGAGGATGAAAAAATAGCAATAAAATTTTTGGTCCCGCTTTTTGTTTGTGAGAAATGAATTTTTTATTGGTATTTTTCTGATTTTTTCGAGTTTTAGGGGTCAAAAAGACAACTTTCCCCGATGGCTTGGGGGTCCACAATTTTTTACAGTTGTCTACTATTGTGAGGATGAAAAAATAGCAATAAAATTTTTGGTCCCGCTTTTTGTTTGTGAGAAATGAATTTTTTATTGGTATTTTTTCGATTTTTTCTAGTTTTAGGGGTCAAAATGACAACTTTCCCCGATGGCTTGGGGGTCCACAATTTTTTCACAGTTGTCTACTATTGTGAGGATGAAAAAATAGCAATAAAATTTTTTGTCCCGCTTTTGGTTTGTGAGAAATGAATTTTTTATTGGTATTTTTCTGATTTTTTCGAGTTTTAGGGGTCAAAAAGACAACTTTCCCCGATGGCTTGGGGTCCACAATTTTTTACAGTTGTCTACTATTGTGAGGATGAAAAAATAGCAATAAAATTTTTGGTCCCGCTTTTTGTTTGTGAGAAATGAATTTTTTATTGGTATTTTTTCGATTTTTTCTAGTTTTAGGGGTCAAAATGACAACTTTCCCCGATGGCTTGGGGGTCCACAATTTTTTCACAGTTGTCTACTATTGTGAGGATGAAAAAATAGCAATAAAATTTTTTGTCCCGCTTTTGGTTTGTGAGAAATGAATTTTTTATTGGTATTTTTTCGATTTTTTCGAGTTTTAGGGGTCAAAATGACAACTTTCCCCGATGGCTTGGGGTCCACTATTTTTTACAGTTGTCTACTATTGTGATGATGAAAAAAGAGCAATAAAATTTTTTGTCCCGCTTTTTGTTTGTGAGAAATGAATTTTTTATTGGTATTTTTTCGATTTTTTCTAGTTTTATGGGTCAAAATGACAACTTTCCCCGATGGCTTGGGGTCCACAATTTTTTACAGTTGTCTACTATTGTGAGGATGAAAAAATAGCAATAAAATTTTTGGTCCCGCTTTTTGTTTGTGAGAAATGAATTTTTTATTGGTATTTTTTCGATTTTTTCTAGTTTTAGGGGTCAAAATGACAACTTTCCCCGATGGCTTGGGGTCCACAATTTTTTCACAGTTGTCTACTATTGTGAGGATGAAAAAATAGCAATAAAATTTTTTGTCCCGCTTTTTGTTTGTGAGAAATGAATTTTTTATTGGTATTTTTTCGATTTTTTCGAGTTTTAGGGGTCAAAATGACAACTTTCCCCGATGGCTTGGGGTCCACAATTTTTTACAGTTGTCTACTATTGTGAGGATGAAAAAATAGCAATAAAATTTTTGGTCCCGCTTTTTGTTTGTGAGAAATGAATTTTTTATTGGTATTTTTTCGATTTTTTCTAGTTTTAGGGGTCAAAATGACAACTTTCCCCGATGGCTTGGGGGTCCACAATTTTTTCACAGTTGTCTACTATTGTGAGGATGAAAAAATAGCAATAAAATTTTTGGTCCCGCTTTTTGTTTGTGAGAAATGAATTTTTTATTGGTATTTTTTCGATTATTTCTAGTTTTATGGGTCAAAATGACAACTTTCCCCGATGGCTTGGGGGTCCACAATTTTTTACAGTTGTCTACTATTGTGAGGATGAAAAAATAGCAATAAAATTTTTTGTCCCGCTTTTGGTTTGTGAGAAATGAATTTTTTATTGGTATTTTTCGATTTTTTCGAGTTTTAGGGGTCAAAATGACAACTTTCCCCGATGGCTTGGGGTCCACAATTTTTTCACAGTTGTCTACTATTGTGAGGATGAAAAAATAGCAATAAAATTTTTGGTCCCGCTTTTTGTTTGTGAGAAATGAATTTTTTATTGGTATTTTTCGATTTTTTCGAGTTTTAGGGGTCAAAATGACAACTTTCCCCGATGGCTTGGGGGTCCACAATTTTTTCACAGTTGTCTACTATTGTGAGGATGAAAAAATAGCAATAAAATTTTTGGTCCCGCTTTTTGTTTGTGAGAAATGAATTTTTTATTGGTATTTTTTCGATTTTTTCTAGTTTTAGGGGTCAAAATGACAACTTTCCCCGATGGCTTGGGGGTCCACAATTTTTTCACAGTTGTCTACTATTGTGAGGATGAAAAAATAGCAATAAAATTTTTTGTCCCGCTTTTGGTTTGTGAGAAATGAATTTTTTATTGGTATTTTTCTGATTTTTTCGAGTTTTAGGGGTCAAAATGACAACTTTCCCCGATGGCTTGGGGGTCCACAATTTTTTCACAGTTGTCTACTATTGTGAGGATGAAAAAATAGCAATAAAATTTTTGGTCCCGCTTTTTGTTTGTGAGAAATGAATTTTTTATTGGTATTTTTTCGATTTTTTCTAGTTTTATGGGTCAAAATGACAACTTTCCCCGATGGCTTGGGGGTCCACAATTTTTTCACAGTTGTCTACTATTGTGAGGATGAAAAAATAGCAATAAAATTTTTTGTCCCGCTTTTGGTTTGTGAGAAATGAATTTTTTATTGGTATTTTTTCGATTTTTTCTAGTTTTATGGGTCAAAATGACAACTTTCCCCGATGGCTTGGGGTCCACAATTTTTTCACAGTTGTCTACTATTGTGAGGATGAAAAAATAGCAATAAAATTTTTGGTCCCGCTTTTTGTTTGTGAGAAATGAATTTTTTATTGGTATTTTTTCGATTATTTCTAGTTTTAGGGGTCAAAATGACAACTTTCCCCGATGGCTTGGGGGTCCACAATTTTTTACAGTTGTCTACTATTGTGAGGATGAAAAAATAGCAATAAAATTTTTGGTCCCGCTTTTGGTTTGTGAGAAATGAATTTTTTATTGGTATTTTTCGATTTTTTCGAGTTTTAGGGGTCAAAATGACAACTTTCCCCGATGGCTTGGGGTCCACAATTTTTTCACAGTTGTCTACTATTGTGAGGATGAAAAAATAGCAATAAAATTTTTGGTCCCGCTTTTGGTTTGTGAGAAATGAATTTTTTATTGGTATTTTTCCGATTTTTTCGAGTTTCAGGGTCAAAATGACAACTTTCCCCGATGGCTTGGGGTCCACAATTTTTTTACAGTTGTCTACTATTGTGAGGATGAAAAAATAGCAATAAAATTTTTTGTCACGCTTTTGGTTTGTGAGAAATGAATTTTTTATTGGTATTTTTTCGATTTTTCAGTTTTAGGGGTCAAAATGACAACTTTCCCCGATGGCTTGGGGGTCCACAATTTTTTCACAGTTGTCTACTATTGTGAGGATGAAAAAATAGCAATAAAATTTTTGGTCCCGCTTTTTGTTTGTGAGAAATGAATTTTTTATTGGTATTTTTTCGATTTTTTCTAGTTTTATGGGTCAAAATGACAACTTTCCCCGATGGCTTGGGGTCCACAATTTTTTTACAGTTGTCTACTATTGTGATGATGAAAAAATAGCAATAAAATTTTTTGTCCCGCTTTTGGTTTGTGAGAAATGAATTTTTTATTGGTATTTTTCTGATTTTTTCGAGTTTTAGGGGTCAAAATGACAACTTTCCCCGATGGCTTGGGGTCCACAATTTTTTCACAGTTGTCTACTATTGTGAGGATGAAAAAATAGCAATAAAATTTTTGGTCCCGCTTTTTGTTTGTGAGAAATGAATTTTTTATTGGTATTTTTTCGATTTTTTCTAGTTTTATGGGTCAAAATGACAACTTTCCCCGATGGCTTGGGGGTCCACAATTTTTTCACAGTTGTCTACTATTGTGAGGATGAAAAAATAGCAATAAAATTTTTGGTCCCGCTTTTTGTTTGTGAGAAATGAATTTTTTATTGGTATTTTTTCGATTTTTTCTAGTTTTATGGGTCAAAATGACAACTTTCCCCGATGGCTTGGGGGTCCACAATTTTTTCACAGTTGTCTACTATTGTGAGGATGAAAAAATAGCAATAAAATTTTTTGTCCCGCTTTTGGTTTGTGAGAAATGAATTTTTTATTGGTATTTTTCTGATTTTTTCGAGTTTTAGGGGTCAAAATGACAACTTTCCCCGATGGCTTGGGGGTCCACAATTTTTTACAGTTGTCTACTATTGTGAGGATGAAAAAATAGCAATAAAATTTTTGGTCCCGCTTTTTGTTTGTGAGAAATGAATTTTTTATTGGTATTTTTTCGATTTTTTCTAGTTTTATGGGTCAAAATGACAACTTTCCCCGATGGCTTGGGGGTCCACAATTTTTGCACAGTTGTCTACTATTGTGAGGATGAAAAAAAAACAATAAAATTTTTTTTCCCGCTTTTGGTTTGTGAGAAATGAATTTTTTATTGGTATTTTTTCGATTATTTCTAGTTTTATGGGTCAAAATGACAACTTTCCCCGATGGCTTGGGGGTCCACAATTTTTTCACAGTTGTCTACTATTGTGAGGATGAAAAAATAGCAATAAAATTTTTGGTCCCGCTTTTTGTTTGTGAGAAATGAATTTTTTATTGGTATTTTTTCGATTATTTCTAGTTTTATGGGTCAAAATGACAACTTTCCCCGATGGCTTGGGGGTCCACAATTTTTTACAGTTGTCTACTATTGTGAGGATGAAAAAAAGCAATAAAATTTTTTGTCCCGCTTTTGGTTTGTGAGAAATGAATTTTTTATTGGTATTTTTCGATTTTTTCGTAGTTTTAGGGGTCAAAATGACAACTTTCCCCGATGGCTTGGGGTCCACAATTTTTTTACAGTTGTCTACTATTGTGAGGATGAAAAAATAGCAATAAAATTTTTTGTCCCGCTTTTGGTTTGTGAGAAATAAATTTTTTATTGGTATTTTTCCGATTTTTTCGAGTTTCAGGGTCAAAATGACAACTTTCCCCGATGGCTTGGGGTCCACAATTTTTTTACAGTTGTCTACTATTGTGAGGATGAAAAAATAGCAATAAAATTTTTGGTCCCGCTTTTGGTTTGTGAGAAATGAATTTTTTATTGGTATTTTTCGATTTTTCGAGTTTTAGGGGTCAAAATGACAACTTTCCCCGATGGCTTGGGGGTTCACAATTTTTTCACAGTTGTCTACTATTGTGAGGATGAAAAAATAGCAATAAAATTTTTGGTCCCGCTTTTTGTTTGTGAGAAATGAATTTTTTATTGGTATTTTTTCGATTTTTTCTAGTTTTAGGGGTCAAAATGACAACTTTCCCCGATGGCTTGGGGTCCACAATTTTTTACAGTTGTCTACTATTGTGAGGATGAAAAAATAGCAATAAAATTTTTTGTCCCGCTTTTGGTTTGTGAGAAATGAATTTTTTATTGGTATTTTTCGATTTTTTCGAGTTTTAGGGGTCAAAATGACAACTTTCCCCGATGGCTTGGGGTCCACAATTTTTTCACAGTTGTCTACTATTGTGAGGATGAAAAAATAGCAATAAAATTTTTGGTCCCGCTTTTTGTTTGTGAGAAATGAATTTTTTATTGGTATTTTTTCGAGTTTTTCTAGTTTTAGGGGTCAAAATGACAACTTTCCCCGATGGCTTGGGGGTCCACAATTTTTTCACAGTTGTCTACTATTGTGAGGATGAAAAAATAGCAATAAAATTTTTGGTCCCGCTTTTTGTTTGTGAGAAATGAATTTTTTATTGGTATTTTTTCGATTTTTTCTAGTTTTATGGGTCAAAATGACAACTTTCCCCGATGGCTTGGGGTCCACAATTTTTTTACAGTTGTCTACTATTGTGATGATGAAAAAATAGCAATAAAATTTTTTGTCCCGCTTTTGGTTTGTGAGAAATGAATTTTTTATTGGTATTTTTCGATTTTTTCGAGTTTTAGGGGTCAAAATGACAACTTTCCCCGATGGCTTGGGGTCCACAATTTTTTCACAGTTGTCTACTATTGTGAGGATGAAAAAATAGCAATAAAATTTTTGGTCCCGCTTTTTGTTTGTGAGAAATGAATTTTTTATTGGTATTTTTTCGATTTTTTCTAGTTTTATGGGTCAAAATGACAACTTTCCCCGATGGCTTGGGGTCCACAATTTTTTCACAGTTGTCTACTATTGTGAGGATGAAAAAATAGCAATAAAATTTTTGGTCCCGCTTTTTGTTTGTGAGAAATGAATTTTTTATTGGTATTTTTTCGATTTTTTCTAGTTTTAGGGGTCAAAATGACAACTTTCCCCGATGGCTTGAGGGTTCACAATTTTTTCACAGTTGTCTAGTATTGTGAGGATGAAAAAATAGCAATAAAATTTTTGGTCCCGCTTTTTGTTTGTGAGAAATGAATTTTTTATTGGTATTTTTTCGATTTTTTCTAGTTTTAGGGGTCAAAATGACAACTTTCCCCGATGGCTTGGGGGTCAACAATTTTTTCACAGTTGTCTACTATTGTGAGGATGAAAAAATAGCAATAAAATTTTTTGTCCCGCTTTTGGTTTGTGAGAAATGAATTTTTTATTGGTATTTTTCTGATTTTTTCGAGTTTTAGGGGTCAAAATGACAACTTTCCCCGATGGCTTGGGGTCCACAATTTTTTCACAGTTGTCTACTATTGTGAGGATGAAAAAATAGCAATAAAATTTTTGGTCCCGCTTTTTGTTTGTGAGAAATGAATTTTTTATTGGTATTTTTCGATTTTTTCGAGTTTTAGGGGTCAAAATGACAACTTTCCCCGATGGCTTGGGGTCCACAATTTTTTACAGTTGTCTACTATTGTGAGGATGAAAAAATAGCAATAAAATTTTTGGTCCCGCTTTTTGTTTGTGAGAAATGAATTTTTTATTGGTATTTTTTCGATTTTTTCTAGTTTTATGGGTCAAAATGACAACTTTCCCCGATGGCTTGGGGGTCCACAATTTTTTCACAGTTGTCTACTATTGTGAGGATGAAAAAATAGCAATAAAATTTTTGGTCCCGCTTTTTGTTTGTGAGAAATGAATTTTTTATTGGTATTTTTTCGATTTTTTCTAGTTTTAGGGGTCAAAATGACAACTTTCCCCGATGGCTTGGGGTCCACAATTTTTTCACAGTTGTCTACTATTGTGAGGATGAAAAAATAGCAATAAAATTTTTGGTCCCGCTTTTTGTTTGTGAGAAATGAATTTTTTATTGGTATTTTTTCGATTTTTTCTAGTTTTAGGGGTCAAAATGACAACTTTCCCCGATGGCTTGGGGTCCACAATTTTTTACAGTTGTCTACTATTCTGAGGATGAAAAAATAGCAATAAAATTTTTGGTCCCGCTTTTTGTTTGTGAGAAATGAATTTTTTATTGGTATTTTTTCGATTTTTTCTAGTTTTAGGGGTCAAAATGACAACTTTCCCCGATGGCTTGGGGGTCCACAATTTTTTCACAGTTGTCAACTATTGTGAGGATGAAAAAAAACAATAAAATTTTTTGTCCCGCTTTTGGTTTGTGAGAAATGAATTTTTTATTGGTATTTTTTCGATTTTTTCGAGTTTTAGGGGTCAAAAAGACAACTTTCCCCGATGGCTTGGTGGTCCACAATTTTTTACAGTTGTCTACTATTGTGAGGATGAAAAAATAGCAATAAAATTTTTGGTCCCGCTTTTTGTTTGTGAGAAATGAATTTTTTATTGGTATTTTTTCGATTTTTTCTAGTTTTAGGGGTCAAAATGACAACTTTCCCCGATGGCTTGGGGGTCCACAATTTTTTCACAGTTGTCTACTATTGTGAGGATGAAAAAATAGCAATAAAATTTTTGGTCCCGCTTTTTGTTTGTGAGAAATGAATTTTTTATTGGTATTTTTTCGATTTTTTCTAGTTTTAGGGGTCAAAATGACAACTTTCCCCGATGGCTTGGGGTCCACAATTTTTTTACAGTTGTCTACTATTGTGAGGATGAAAAAATAGCAATAAAATTTTTTGTCCCGCTTTTGGTTTGTGAGAAATGAATTTTTTATTGGTATTTTTCTGATTTTTTCGAGTTTTAGGGGTCAAAAAGACAACTTTCCCCGATGGCTTGGGGTCCACAATTTTTTCACAGTTGTCTACTATTGTGAGGATGAAAAAATAGCAATAAAATTTTTGGTCCCGCTTTTTGTTTGTGAGAAATGAATTTTTTATTGGTATTTTCGATTTTTCGAGTTTTAGGGGTCAAAATGACAACTTTCCCCGATGGCTTGGGGTCCACAATTTTTTCACAGTTGTCTACTATTGTGAGGATGAAAAAATAGCAATAAAATTTTTGGTCCCGCTTTTTGTTTGTGAGAAATGAATTTTTTATTGGTATTTTTTCGATTTTTTCTAGTTTTATGGGTCAAAATGACAACTTTCCCCGATGGCTTGGGGTCCACAATTTTTTCACAGTTGTCTACTATTGTGAGGATGAAAAAAAAGCAATAAAATTTTTTGTCCCGCTTTTGGTTTGTGAGAAATGAATTTTTTATTGGTATTTTTCGATTTTTTCGAGTTTTAGGGGTCAAAATGACAACTTTCCCCGATGGCTTGGGGTCCACAATTTTTTCACAGTTGTCTACTATTGTGAGGATGAAAAAATAGCAATAAAATTTTTGGTCCCGCTTTTTGTTTGTGAGAAATGAATTTTTTATTGGTATTTTTTCGATTTTTTCTAGTTTTAGGGGTCAAAATGACAACTTTCCCCGATGGCTTGGGGGTCCACAATTTTTTCACAGTTGTCTACTATTGTGAGGATGAAAAAATAGCAATAAAATTTTTTGTCCCGCTTTTTGTTTGTGAGAAATGAATTTTTTATTGGTATTTTTTCGATTTTTTCGAGTTTTAGGGGTCAAAATGACAACTTTCCCCGATGGCTTGGGGGTCCACAATTTTTTCACAGTTGTCTACTATTGTGAGGATGAAAAAATAGCAATAAAATTTTTGGTCCCGCTTTTTGTTTGTGAGAAATGAATTTTTTATTGGTATTTTTTCGATTTTTTCTAGTTTTATGGGTCAAAATGACAACTTTCCCCGATGGCTTGGGGGTCAACAATTTTTGCACAGTTGTCTACTATTGTGAGGATGAAAAAAAAGCAATAAAATTTTTTGTCCCGCTTTTGGTTTGTGAGAAATGAATTTTTTATTGGTATTTTTCGATTTTTTCTAGTTTTAGGGGTCAAAATGACAACTTTCCCCGATGGCTTGGGGTCCACAATTTTTTACAGTTGTCTACTATTGTGAGGATGAAAAAATAGCAATAAAATTTTTGGTCCCGCTTTTTGTTTGTGAGAAATGAATTTTTTATTGGTATTTTTTCGATTTTTTCTAGTTTTATGGGTCAAAATGACAACTTTCCCCGATGGCTTGGGGGTCCACAATTTTTTCACAGTTGTCTACTATTGTGAGGATGAAAAAAAGCAATAAAATTTTTTGTCCCGCTTTTGGTTTGTGAGAAATGAATTTTTTATTGGTATTTTTTCGATTTTTTCTAGTTTTATGGGTCAAAATGACAACTTTCCCCGATGGCTTGGGGGTCCACAATTTTTTCACAGTTGTCTACTATTGTGAGGATGAAAAAATAGCAATAAAATTTTTGGTCCCGCTTTTTGTTTGTGAGAAATGAATTTTTTATTGGTATTTTTTCGATTTTTTCTAGTTTTAGGGGTCAAAATGACAACTTTCCCCGATGGCTTGGGGGTCCACACAGTTGCACTATTGTGAGGATGAAAAAAACAATAAAATTTTTTGTCCCGCTTTTGGTTTGTGAGAAATGAATTTTTTATTGGTATTTTTCTGATTTTTTCGAGTTTTAGGGGTCAAAATGACAACTTTCCCCGATGGCTTGGGGTCCACAATTTTTTTACAGTTGTCTACTATTGTGAGGATGAAAAAATAGCAATAAAATTTTTTGTCCCGCTTTTGGTTTGTGAGAAATGAATTTTTTATTGGTATTTTTCCGATTTTTTCGAGTTTTAGGGGTCAAAATGACAACTTTCCCCGATGGCTTGGGGTCCACAATTTTTTACAGTTGTCTACTATTGTGAGGATGAAAAAATAGCAATAAAATTTTTTGTCACGCTTTTGGTTTGTGAGAAATGAATTTTTTATTGGTATTTTTTCGAGTTTTAGGGGTGAAAATGACAACTTTCCCCGATGGCTTGGGGGTTCACAATTTTTTCACAGTTGTCTACTATTGTGAGGATAAAAAAATAGCAATAAAATTTTTGGTCCCGCTTTTTGTTTGTGAGAAATGAATTTTTTATTGGTATTTTTTCGATTTTTTCTAGTTTTAGGGGTCAAAATGACAACTTTCCCCGATGGCTTAGGGGTCCACAATTTTTTAACAGTTGTCTACTATTGTGAGGATGAAAAAATAGCAATAAAATTTTTTGTCACGCTTTTGGTTTGTGAGAAATGAATTTTTGATTGGTATTTTTCTGATTTTTTCGAGTTTTAGGGGTCAAAATGACAACTTTCCCCGATGGCTTGGGGTCCACAATTTTTTCACAGTTGTCTACTATTGTGAGGATGAAAAAATAGCAATAAAATTTTTGGTCCCGCTTTTGTTTGTGAGAAATGAATTTTTTATTGGTATTTTTTCGATTTTTTCTAGTTTTATGGGTCAAAATGACAACTTTCCCCGATGGCTTGGGGGTCCACAATTTTTTCACAGTTGTCTACTATTGTGAGGATGAAAAAATAGCAATAAAATTTTTGGTCCCGCTTTTTGTTTGTGAGAAATGAATTTTTTATTGGTATTTTTTCGATTATTTCTAGTTTTATGGGTCAAAATGACAACTTTCCCCGATGGCTTGGGGGTCAACAATTTTTGCACAGTTGTCCACTATTGTGAGGATGAAAAAAAACAATAAAATTTTTTGTCCCGCTTTTGGTTTGTGAGAAATGAATTTTTTATTGGTATTTTTCCGATTTTTTCGAGTTTTAGGGGTCAAAATGACAACTTTCCCCGATAGCTTAGGGGTCCACAATTTTTTTACAGTTGTCTACTATTGTGAGGATGAAAAAATAGCAATAAAATTTTTGGTCCCGCTTTTTGTTTGTGAGAAATGAATTTTTTATTGGTATTTTTTCGATTTTTTCTAGTTTTATGGGTCAAAATGACAACTTTCCCCGATGGCTTGGGGGTCCACAATTTTTTCACAGTTGTCTACTATTGTGAGGATGAAAAAATAGCAATAAAATTTTTGGTCCCGCTTTTTGTTTGTGAGAAATGAATTTTTTATTGGTATTTTTTCGATTTTTTCTAGTTTTATGGGTCAAAATGACAACTTTCCCCGATGGCTTGGGGTCCACAATTTTTTTACAGTTGTCTACTATTGTGAGGATGAAAAAATAGCAATAAAATTTTTGGTCCCGCTTTTTGTTTGTGAGAAATGAATTTTTTATTGGTATTTTTTCGAGTTTTAGGGGTCAAAATGACAACTTTCCCCGATGGCTTGGGGGTCCACAATTTTTTCACAGTTGTCTACTATTGTGAGGATGAAAAAATAGCAATAAAATTTTTGGTCCCGCTTTTTGTTTGTGAGAAATGAATTTTTTATTGGTATTTTTTCGATTTTTTCTAGTTTTATGGGTCAAAATGACAACTTTCCCCGATGGCTTGGGGGTCCACAATTTTTGCACAGTTGTCTACTATTGTGAGGATGAAAAAAAAGCAATAAAATTTTTTGTCCCGCTTTTGGTTTGTGAGAAATGAATTTTTTATTGGTATTTTTCCGATTTTTTCGAGTTTTAGGGGTCAAAATGACAACTTTCCCCGATGGCTTGGGGGTCCACAATTTTTTCACAGTTGTCTACTATTGTGAGGATGAAAAAATAGCAATAAAATTTTTGGTCCCGCTTTTTGTTTGTGAGAAATGAATTTTTTATTGGTATTTTTCCGATTTTTTCGAGTTTTAGGGGTCAAAATGACAACTTTCCCCGATAGCTTAGGGGTCCACAATTTTTTTACAGTTGTCTACTATTGTGAGGATGAAAAAATAGCAATAAAATTTTTGGTCCCGCTTTTTGTTTGTGAGAAATGAATTTTTTATTGGTATTTTTTCGATTTTTTCTAGTTTTATGGGTCAAAATGACAAACTTTCCCGATATCTTGGGGGTCCACAATTTTTTCACAGTTGTCTACTATTGTGAGGATGAAAAAATAGCAATAAAATTTTTGGTCCCGCTTTTTGTTTGTGAGAAATGAATTTTTTATTGGTATTTTTTCGATTATTTCTAGTTTTATGGGTCAAAATGACAACTTTCCCCGATGGCTTGGGGTCCACAATTTTTGCACAGTTGTCTACTATTGTGAGGATGAAAAAAAAGCAATAAAATTTTTTGTCCCGCTTTTGGTTTGTGAGAAATGAATTTTTTATTGGTATTTTTCCGATTTTTTTTAGTTTTAGGGGTCAAAATGACAACTTTCCCCGATGGCTTAGGGGTCCACAATTTTTTACAGTTGTCTACTATTGTGAGGATGAAAAAATAGCAATAAAATTTTTGGTCCCGCTTTTTGTTTGTGAGAAATGAATTTTTTATTGGTATTTTTTCGATTTTTTCTAGTTTTAGGGGTCAAAATGACAACTGTCCCCGATGGCTTGGGGGTCAACAATATGAAAAAAAACAATAAAATTTTTTGTCCCGCTTTTGGTTTGTGAGAAATGAATTTTTTATTGGTATTTTTCTGATTTTTTCGTATTTTAGGGGTCAAAATGACAACTTTCCCCGATGGCTTGGGGTCCACAATTTTTTTACAGTTGTCTACTATTGTGATGATGAAAAAATAGCAATAAAATTTTTTGTCCCGCTTTTGGTTTGTGAGAAATGAATTTTTTATTGGTATTTTTCCGATTTTTTCGAGTTTTAGGGGTCAAAATGACAACTTTCCCCGATGGCTTGGGGTCCACAATTTTTTCACAGTTGTCTACTATTGTGAGGATGAAAAAATAGCAATAAAATTTTTGGTCCCGCTTTTTGTTTGTGAGAAATGAATTTTTTATTGGTATTTTTTCGATTTTTTCTAGTTTTAGGGGTCAAAATGACAACTGTCCCCGATGGCTTGGGGGTCAACAATTTTTGCACAGTTGTCCACTATTGTGAGGATGAAAAAAACAATAAAATTTTTTGTCCCGCTTTTGGTTTGTGAGAAATGAATTTTTTATTGGTATTTTTCTGATTTTTTCGAGTTTTAGGGGTCAAAATGACAACTTTCCCCGATGGCTTGGGGTCCACAATTTTTTTACAGTTGTCTACTATTGTGATGATGAAAAAATAGCAATAAAATTTTTTGTCCTGCTTTTGGTTTGTGAGAAATAAATTTTTTATTGGTATTTTTCCGATTTTTTCGAGTTTTAGGGGTCAAAATGATAACTTTCCCCGATGGCTTAGAGGTCCACAATTTTTTTACAGTTGTCTACTATTGTGAGGATGAAAAAATAGCAATAAAATTTTTTGTCACGCTTTTGGTTTGTGAGAAATGAATTTTTGAATGGTATTTTTCTGATTTTTTCGAGTTTAAGGGGTCAAAATGACATCTTTCCCCGATGGCTTGGGGTCCACAATTTTTTCACAGTTGTCTACTATTGTGAGGATGAAAAAATAGCAATAAAATTTTTGGTCCCGCTTTTTGTTTGTGAGAAATGAATTTTTTATTGGTATTTTTTCGATTTTTTCTAGTTTTATGGGTCAAAATGACAACTTTCCCCGATAGCTTGGGGGTCCACAATTTTTTCACAGTTGTCTACTATTGTGAGGATGAAAAAATAGCAATAAAATTTTTGGTCCCGCTTTTTGTTTGCGAGAAATGAATTTTTTATTGGTATTTTTTGGATTATTTCTAGTTTTATGGGTCAAAATGACAACTTTCCCCGATGGCTTGGGGGTCAACGATTTTTGCACAGTTGTCCACTATTGTGAGGATGTAAAAAATAGCAATAAAATTTTTGGTCCCGCTTTTTGTTTGTGAGAAATGAATTTTTTATTGGTATTTTTTCGATTTTTTCTAGTTTTATGGGTCAAAATGACAACTTTCCCCGATAGCTAGGGGGTCCACAATTTTTTCACAGTTGTCTACTATTGTGAGGATGAAAAAATAGCAATAAAATTTTTGGTCCCGCTTTTTGTTTGTGAGAAATGAATTTTTTATTGGTATTTTTTCGATTTTTTCTAGTTTTATGGGTCAAAATGACAACTTTCCCCGATGGATTGGGGGTCAACAATTTTTGCACAGTTGTCGACTATTGTGAGGATGAAAAAAAAACAATAAAATTTTTTGTCCCGCTTTTGGTTTGTGAGAAATGAATTTTTTATTGGTATTTTTCTGATTTTTTCGAGTTTTAGGGATCAAAAAGACAACTTTCACCGATGGCTTGGGGGTCCACAATTTTTTACAGTTGTCTACTATTGTGACGATGAAAAAATAGCAATAAAATTTTTGGTCCCGCTTTTTGTTTGTGAGAAATGAATTTTTTATTGGTATTTTTTCGATTTTTTCTAGTTTTATGGGTCAAAATGACAAACTTTCCCCGATAGCTTGGGGGTTTACAATTTTTTCACAGTTGTCTACTATTGTGAGGATGAAAAAATAGCAATAAAATTTTTGGTCCCGCTTTTTGTTTGTGAGAAATGAATTTTTTATTGGTATTTTTTCGATTATTTCTAGTTTTATGGGTCAAAATGACAACTTTCCCCGATGGCTTGGGGGTCAACAATTTTTGCACAGTTGTCCACTATTGTGAGGATGTAAAAAAAACTATAAAATTTTTTGTCCCGCTTTTGGTTTGTGAGAAATGAATTTTTTATTGGTATTTTTCCGTTTTTTTTTAGTTTTAGGGGTCAAAATGACAACTTTCCCCGATAGCTTAGGGGTCCACAATTTTTTACAGTTGTCTACTATTGTGAGGATGAAAAAATAGCAATAAAATTTTTGGTCCCGCTTTTTGTTTGTGAGAAATGAATTTTTTATTGGTATTTTTTCGATTTTTTCTAGTTTTATGGGTCAAAATGACAACTTTCCCCGATAGCTTGGGGGTCCACAATTTTTTCACAGTTGTCTACTATTGTGAGGATGAAAAAATAGCAATAAAATTTTTGGTCCCGCTTTTTGTTTGTGAGAAATGAATTTTTTATTGGTATTTTTTCGATTTTTTCTAGTTTTATGGGTCAAAATGACAACTTTCCCCTATGGCTTGGGGTTCAACAATTTTTGCACAGTTGTCCACTATTGTGAGGATGAAAAAAAACAATAAAATTTTTTGTCCCGCTTTTGGTTTGTGAGAAATGAATTTTTTATTGGTATTTTTCTGATTTTTTCGAGTTTTAGGAGTCAAAATGACAACTTTCCCCGATGGCTTGGGGTCCACAATTTTTTTACAGTTGTCTACTATTGTGATGATGAAAAAATAGCAATAAAATTTTTTGTCCCGCTTTTGGTTTGTGAGAAATAAATTTTTTATTGGTATTTTTCCGATTTTTTCGAGTTTTAGGGGTCAAAATGATAACTTTCCCCGATGGCTTAGGGGTCCACAATTTTTTTACAGTTGTCTACTATTGTGAGGATGAAAAAATAGCAATAAAATTTTATGTCACGCTTTTGGTTTGTGAGAAATGAATTTTTTATTGGTATTTTTCTGATTTTTTCGAGTTTAAGGGGTCAAAATGACATCTTTCCCCGATGGCTTGGGGTCCACAATTTTTTCACAGTTGTCTACTATTGTGAGGATGAAAAAATAGCAATAAAATTTTTGGTCCCGCTTTTTGTTTGTGAGAAATGAATTTTTTATTGGTATTTTTTCGATTATTTCTAGTTTTATGGGTCAAAATGACAACTTTCCCCGATGGCTTGGGGGTCAACAATTTTTGCACAGTTGTCCACTAATGTGAGGATGTAAAAAAAACTATAAAATTTTTTGTCCCGCTTTTGGTTTGTGAGAAATGAATTTTTTATTGGTATTTTTCCGATTTTTTCGAGTTTTAGGGGTCAAAATGACAACTTTCCCCGATGGCTTGGGGTCCACAATTTTTTCACAGTTGTCTACTATTGTGATGATGAAAAAATAGCAATAAAATTTTTTGTCCCGCTTTTGGTTTGTGAGAAATGAATTTTTTATTGGTATTTTTTCGATTTTTTCTAGCTTTAAGGGTCAAAATGACAACTTTCCCCGATGGTTAGGGGGTCAACAATTTTTGCACAGTTGTCCACTATTGTGAGGATGAAAAAAAACAATAAAATTTTTTGTCCCGCTTTTGGTTTGTGAGAAATGAATTTTTTATTGGTATTTTTCTGATTTTTTCGAGTTTTAGGAGTCAAAATGACAACTTTCCCCGATGGCTTGGGGTCCACAATTTTTTTACAGTTGTCTACTATTGTGATGATGAAAAAATAGCAATAAAATTTTTTGTCCCGCTTTTGGTTTGTGAGAAATAAATTTTTTATTGGTATTTTTCCGATTTTTTCGAGTTTTAGGGGTCAAAATGATAACTTTCCCCGATGGCTTAGGGGTCCACAATTTTTTTACAGTTGTCTACTATTGTGAGGATGAAAAAATAGCAATAAAATTTTATGTCACGCTTTTGGTTTGTGAGAAATGAATTTTTTATTGGTATTTTTCTGATTTTTTCGAGTTTAAGGGGTCAAAATGACATCTTTCCCCGATGGCTTGGGGTCCACAATTTTTTCACAGTTGTCTACTATTGTGAGGATGAAAAAATAGCAATAAAATTTTTGGTCCCGCTTTTTGTTTGTGAGAAATGAATTTTTTATTGGTATTTTTTCGATTATTTCTAGTTTTATGGGTCAAAATGACAACTTTCCCCGATGGCTTGGGGGTCAACAATTTTTGCACAGTTGTCCACTAATGTGAGGATGTAAAAAAAACTATAAAATTTTTTGTCCCGCTTTTGGTTTGTGAGAAATGAATTTTTTATTGGTATTTTTCCGATTTTTTCGAGTTTTAGGGGTCAAAATGACAACTTTCCCCGATGGCTTGGGGTCCACAATTTTTTCACAGTTGTCTACTATTGTGATGATGAAAAAATAGCAATAAAATTTTTTGTCCCGCTTTTGGTTTGTGAGAAATGAATTTTTTATTGGTATTTTTTCGATTTTTTCTAGCTTTAAGGGTCAAAATGACAACTTTCCCCGATGGTTAGGGGGTCAACAATTTTTGCACAGTTGTCCACTATTGTGAGGATGAAAAAAAACAATAAAATTTTTTGTCCCGCTTTTGGTTTGTGGGAAATGAATTTTTTATTGGTTTTTTTCGAGTTTTAGGGATGAAAATGACAACTTTCCCCGATAGCTTGGGGGTCCACAATTTATTCACAGTTGTCTACTATTGTGAAGATGAAAAAATAGCAATAAAATTTTTGGTCCCGCTTTTTGTTTGTGAGAAATGAATTTTTTATTGGTATTTTTTCGATTTTTTCGAGTTTTAGGGATGAAAATGACAACTTTCCCCGATAGCGTGGGTGTCCACATTTTTTTTACAGTTGTCTACTATTGTGAGGATGAAAAAATAGCAATAAAATTTTTTGTCCCGCTTTTTGTTTGTGAGAAATGAATTTTTTATTGGTATTTTTTCGAGTTTTAGGGATGAAAATGACAACTGTCCCCGATGGCTTGGGGTCCACAATTTTTTTACAGATGTCTACTATTGTGATGATGAAAAAATAGCAATAAAATTTTTTGTCCCGCTTTTGGTTTGTGAGAAATAAATTTTTTATTGGTATTTTTCCGATTTTTTCGAGTTTTAGGGGTCAAAATGATAACTTTCCCCGATGGCTTAGGGGTCCACAATTTTTTTACAGTTGTCTACTATTGTGAGGATGAAAAAATAGCAATAAAATTTTTTGTCACGCTTTTGGTTTGTGAGAAATGAATTTTTGAATGGTATTTTTCTGATTTTTTCGAGTTTAAGGGGTCAAAATGACATCTTTCCCCGATGGCTTGGGGTCCACAATTTTTTCACAGTTGTCTACTATTGTGAGGATGAAAAAATAGCAATAAAATTTTTGGTCCCGCTTTTTGTTTGTGAGAAATGAATTTTTTATTGGTATTTTTTCGATTTTTTCTAGTTTTATGGGTCAAAATGACAACTTTCCCCGATAGCTTGGGGGTCCACAATTTTTTCACAGTTGTCTACTATTGTGAGGATAAAAAAATAGCAATAAAATTTTTGGTCCCGCTTTTTGTTTGCGAGAAATGAATTTTTTATTGGTATTTTTTCGATTATTTCTAGTTTTAAGGGTCAAAATGACAACTTTCCCCGATGGCTTGGGGGTCAACGATTTTTGCACAGTTGTCCACTATTGTGAGGATGTAAAAAATAGCAATAAAATTTTTGGTCCCGCTTTTTGTTTGTGAGAAATGAATTTTTTATTGGTATTTTTTCGATTTTTTCTAGTTTTATGGGTCAAAATGACAACTTTCCCCGATAGCTAGGGGGTCCACAATTTTTTCACAGTTGTCTACTATTGTGAGGATGAAAAAATAGCAATAAAATTTTTGGTCCCGCTTTTTGTTTGTGAGAAATGAATTTTTTATTGGTATTTTTTCGATTTTTTCTAGTTTTATGGGTCAAAATGACAACTTTCCCCGATGGCTTAGGGGTCAACAATTTTTGCACAGTTGTCCACTATTGTGAGGATGAAAAAAAAACAATAAAATTTTTTGTCCCGCTTTTGGTTTGTGAGAAATGAATTTTTTATTGTTATTTTTCTGATTTTTTCGAGTTTTAGGGGTCAAAAAGACAACTTTCACCGATGGCTTGGGGGTCCACAATTTTTTACAGTTGTCTACTATTGTGACAATGAAAAAATAGCAATAAAATTTTTGGTCCCGCTTTTTGTTTGTGAGAAATGAATTTTTTATTGGTATTTTTTCGATTTTTTCTAGTTTTATGGGTCAAAATGACAAACTTTCCCCGATAGCTTGGGGGTCCACAATTTTTTCACAGTTGTCTACTATTGTGAGGATGAAAAAATAGCAATAAAATTTTTGGTCCCGCTTTTTGTTTGTGAGAAATGAATTTTTTATTGGTATTTTTTCGATTATTTCTAGTTTTATGGGTCAAAATGACAACTTTCCCCGATGGCTTGGGGGTCAACAATTTTTGCACAGTTGTCCACTATTGTGAGGATGTAAAAAAAACTATAAAATTTTTTGTCCCGCTTTTGGTTTGTGAGAAATGAATTTTTTATTGGTATTTTTCCGTTTTTTTTTAGTTTTAGGGGTCAAAATGACAACTTTCCCCGATAGCTTAGGGGTCCACAATTTTTTACAGTTGTCTACTATTGTGAGGATGAAAAAATAGCAATAAAATTTTTGGTCCCGCTTTTTGTTTGTGAGAAATGAATTTTTTATTGGTATTTTTTCGATTTTTTCTAGTTTTATGGGTCAAAATGACAACTTTCCCCGATAGCTTGGGGGTCCACAATTTTTTCACAGTTGTCTACTATTGTGAGGATGAAAAAATAGCAATAAAATTTTTGGTCCCGCTTTTTGTTTGTGAGAAATTAATTTTTTATTGGTATTTTTTCGATTTTTTCTAGTTTTATGGGTCAAAATGACAACTTTCCCCGATGGTTTGGGGGTCAACAATTTTTGCACAGTTGTCCACTATTGTGAGGATGAAAAAAAAACAATAAAATTTTTTGTCCCGCTTTTGGTTTCTGAGAAATGAATTTTTTATTGGTATTTTTCTGATTTTTTCGAGTTTTAGGGGTCAAAAAGACAACTTTCCCCTATGGCTTGGGGGTCCACAATTTTTTACAGTTGTCTACTATTGTGAGGATAAAAAAATAGCAATAAAATTTTTGGTCCCGCTTTTTGTTTGTGAGAAATAAATTTTTTATTGGTATTTTTCCGATTTTTTCGAGTTTTAGGGGTCAAAATGATAACTTTCCCCGATGGCTTAGGGGTCCACAATTTTTTTACAGTTGTCTACTATTGTGAGGATGAAAAAATAGCAATAAAATTTTTTGTCCCGCTTTTGGTTTGTGAGAAATGAATTTTTTATTGGTATTTTTCCGATTTTTTCGAGTTTTAGGGGTCAAAATGACAACTTTCCCCGATGGCTTGGGGTCCACAATTTTTTCACAGTTGTCTACTATTGTGATGATGAAAAAATAGCAATAAAATTTTTTGTCCCGCTTTTGGTTTGTGAGAAATGAATTTTTTATTGGTATTTTTTCGATTTTTTCTAGCTTTAGGGGTCAAAATGACAACTTTCCCCGATGGCTTGGGGGTCAACAATTTTTGCACAGTTGTCCACTATTGTGAGGATGAAAAAAAACAATAAAATTTTTTGTCCCGCTTTTGGTTTGTGGGAAATGAATTTTTTATTGGTTTTTTTTCGTGTTTTAGGGATGAAAATGACAACTTTCCCCGATAGCTTGGGGGTCCACAATTTATTCACAGTTGTCTACTATTGTGAAGATGAAAAAATAGCAATAAAATTTTTGGTCCCGCTTTTTGTTTGTGAGAAATGAATTTTTTATTGGTATTTTTTCGATTTTTTCGAGTTTTAGGGATGAAAATGACAACTTTCCCCGATAGCGTGGGTGTCCACATTTTTTTTACAGTTGTCTACTATTGTGAGGATGAAAAAATAGCAATAAAATTTTTGGTCCCGCTTTTTGTTTGTGAGAAATGAATTTATTATTGGTATTTTTCTGATTTTTTCGAGTTTTAGGGGTCAAAATGACAACTTTCCCCGATGGCTTGGGGGTCAACAATTTTTGCACAGTTGTCCACTATTGTGAGGATGAAAAAAAAACAATAAAATTTTTTGTCCCGCTTTTGGTTTGTGAGAAATGAATTTTTTATTGGTATTTTTCCGATTTTTTCGAGTTTTAGGGGTCAAAATGACAACTTTCCCCGATGGCTTGGGGGTGCAAACTTTTTTAGCAGTTGTCTACTATTACTAGGATGTGAAAATAACAATAAAAATTTTGGTCTTGCTTTTTGTTTGTGAGAAATGAATTTTTTATTGGTATTTTTTCGATTTTTTCGAGTTTTAGGGATGAAAATGACAACTTTCCCCGATAGCGTGGGTGTCCACATTTTTTTTACAGTTGTCTACTATTGTGAGGATGAAAAAATAGCAATAAAATTTTTGGTCCCGCTTTTTGTTTGTGAGAAATGAATTTTTTATTGGTATTTTTTCGATTTTTTCGAGTTTTAGGGATGAAAATGACAACTTTCCCCGATAGCGTGGGTGTCCACATTTTTTTTACAGTTGTCTACTATTGTGAGGATGAAAAAATAGCAATAAAATTTTTGGTCCCGCTTTTTGTTTGTGAGAAATGAATTTTTTATTGGTATTTTTTCGAGTTTTAGGGATGAAAATGACAACTGTCCCCGATGGCTTGGGGGTCAACAATTTTTGCACAGTTGTCCACTATTGTGAGGATGAAAAAAAACAATACAATTTTTTGTCACGCTTTTGGTTTGTGAGAAATGAATTTTTTATTGGTATTTTTCTGATTTTTTCGAGTTTTAGGGGTCAAAATGACAACTTTCCCCGATGGCTTGGGGTCCACAATTTTTTCGCATTTGTCTATTATTGTGAGGATGAAAAAATAGCAATAAAATTTTTGGTCCCGCTTGTTGTTTGTGAGAAATGAATTTTTTATTGGTATTTTTCCGATTTTTTCGAGTTTTAGGGGTCAAAATGACAACTTTCCCCGATGGCTTCCTAACAATAGTAGACAATTATCAAAAAAATTTGCACCCCCAAGCTATCGCGGAAGTTTGTCATTTTCACCCACAAAAGTTGAAAAATTCGAAAAATTGCTGAAAAAAAATTCATTTCTCAAAATCAAAAAGCGAGACCAAAAATTTTATTGTTGGTTTCACTTCCTAACAATAGTATACAATTGCCAAAAAAGTTTCTACCCCTAAGCTATCGCGGAAGTTTGTCATTTTCACCTCTAAAAGTTAAAAAATTCGAAAAATTGCTGAAAAAAATTTCATTTTTCAAAAAAATGTCTTAAATTTTTATTCGAATATTAAAAATTCGTCTAATAAATAATTATTTTTAATAAAATTCTTTGAAATAAAATTATAATTAATGATAAATTAGATTAATTAATGAAAATAATACAATATTAAATACAATAGTAATCCTGAGAAAAATGTGCTATTAATTAATAATTTTTATGCTTTTGACAGAAATGCTGTTATTTTAATAGCATATTTTTCTTAGTGGTTAAATAATATAACAATAATAATTACACAGGCCAACACTGATTTTGGTGTGGCAAATGTCAGACCTGTTTTTGATATGTTTTTTCATGCTGAACACAAATCCGTCAACGAAAGGTTTCTATCAGCTCTAGTTTTTGAGAAAAACGGGTTTCAAATTTTCAAAAATCGCGTTTTTGGCTAACTTTGAGTACCTCTAGCACTGAAATAAAAGGTCGTAGAACCTTCTACTTGGGCTTAAATTGAGGCTTAATGTTTCAACTATTATCCCCAAAAATGACCTAAGTTGCACCATAATCTTAAAGTCATTTGTTATTATTTTTGATTCGCAAATATTAATTTTGTAAAAGTTTAAGCGCGTACATCTAGCAAAGAAAAAAGGATCATAGAACCTTTTATTTGAACTTAAAATAAAGTTTGAACTTTAGACTACAAGCCCTAAAAATTATATTATTCACTAATAACCTCAAAATTGTTGGTAACCAGTATTTACCTACAGAACTTATTTGGTAATATTTGAATAACTCTAGTCAATAAAATCAAAGGTCAACCTTCTTGTTGAGCTTCAATTCAATTTATCCCTTGACTGTAGTTCATAAAAATTACATTGCTGCACCTTAACCTCAAGGACTAGATGTACGCGCTCAAACTTTTACAAAATTAATATTTGGGAATCAAAAATGGATAACAAATGACTTTAAGGTTATGGTGCAAGATAGGTCATTTTTGGGGATAATCGTTAAAACATTAAGCTTCAAATTAAGCCCAAGTGGAAGGTTCTACGACCTTTTGTTTCAGTGTTAGAGGTACTCAAAGTTAGCCAAAAACGCGATTTTTGAACATTTTAAACCCGTTTTTCTCAAAAACTAGAGCTGATAGGTAATTTTCGTTTACGGATTCGTGTTCGGCATGAAAAAACCTATCAGAAACAGGTCTGACATTTGCCGCACCAAAAAAGTTTGCTAATTTTGTTGGCCTGTGTTATTGTTATATGCTTAAGTATATTAAGAAAATTAATATGAATAAGAAAGCATTATAATAAACTAAAAAAAAAATTTAATAGTGGAAATGTTTTTATAATGCTTTATTAACATTTTCTTTTAATAAAACATTTCATCTAAGCGCGGCGATATGTCGGCAGAAAGTTTTTGAAATAGACCAGATTTCCTTTGAAAGTATAGTCTGGAGGCGAGCGTGGATATTCGGCTGCGTTCGTCTTAGGTCGGCTCTTTGCTTGGCATTATCCCCACCGCGCCGCACACCCCTTCAGACCCCGGCGAAAGTCTATAACTGCTTGGAAACCTTATTTTGCTTTTCTCGACGTATTTGTTCTCTCTCCACTCGGACCCAATTTAAACTTGCTTGGGTGAAAAAGTGAAGATTCATATGGGCGATTCCACGTGAGATTTACCTATGACCTTTTAAATTCGTCTGAATATATTTTTTTCTTATTCTTTGTAGAAAAAAAGGTTTACGTATTTTTTTATTTATTTATAAGTGCTCAAATTTTCGAGTTATGAATTTTTCAAAATATGATTTTTTCAAGTTTTTTTAAAATACCTACACCTAATTTCAATGACATATAATTCTAAAAGTATTGAATTTAGGAATTATTACCAAGATACAAAAAAGTTTCAGTTTTTTATCGACTTTTAAAATATGTTAACGAAAAAAAAATTTTTTGAATTTTTTTTTATAAAAAACAGCGATTTTTTATAATCAAATCAAATTTTTTTAAATTTAGGCGCGTTTTTTTTATTTTTAAACACATGAAAATAAGAAGAAAATTCTGTAATAAGTTTTGGAGTGGGCCTGATGATCCTATTGTTTATATAATTTGTTTTAAAAAAAAATTTTACTTTTTTTTCTTTTATTTTTCAAAATGAAAAGTGTTTTTGACACTAGGATCTACTAGTAAACTCATATAAAAGCAAATTAAAACACTTTTCATTTTGAAAAATAAAAGAAAAAAAAGTAAAATTTTTTTTTAAAACAAATTATATAAACAATAGGATCATCAGGCCCACTCCAAAACTTATTACAGAATTTTCTTCTTATTTTCATGTGTTTAAAAATAAAAAAAACGCGCCTAAATTTAAAAAAATTTGATTTGATTATAAAAAATCGCTGTTTTTTATAAAAAAAAATTCAAAAAATTTTTTTTTCGTTAACATATTTTAAAAGTCGATAAAAAACTGAAACTTTTTTGTATCTTGGTAATAATTCCTAAATTCAATACTTTTAGAATTATATGTCATTGAAATTAGGTGTAGGTATTTTAAAAAAACTTGAAAAAATCATATTTTGAAAAATTCATAACTCGAAAATTTGAGCACTTATAAATAAATAAAAAAATACGTAAACCTTTTTTTCTACAAAGAATAAGAAAAAAATATATTCAGACGAATTTAAAAGGTCATAGGTAAATCTCACGTGGAATCGCCCATATGAATCTTCACTTTTTCACCCAAGCAAGTTTAAATTGGGTCCGAGTGGAGAGAGAACAAATACGTCTAGAAAAGCAAAATAAGGTTTTGGCAATTGTCTACTATTGTTAGGAAGTGAAACCAACAATAAAATTTTTGGTCTCGCTTTTTGATTTTGAGAAATGAATTTTTTTTTCAGCAAATTTTCGAATTTTTCAACTTTTGGGGGTGAAAATGACAAACTTCCGCGATAGCTTGGGGGTGGAAACTTTTTTGGCAATTGTCTACTATTGTTAGGAAGTGAAAACAACAATAAAATTTTTGGTCTCGCTTTTTGATTTTGAGAAATGAATTTTTTTTCAGCAATTTTATCTTAAATTTGATGTTTTTTCGTTATGGGGGTTAAAAGAGGTTAAAACCCGTGTTCCTTGATTTCTGAAGGGTTGACGTTTTGTAGGGCTTAATTTTGAGCCATAAGCTTTGAAAAAACTGTCCCAATGGGAAACTGCCACGAGTAACCATTGGCGTATTAATTGGCCCAATGATGGGAGCCAATGAAAAAACCATTGGCACCCAATAATGGACCATTATTGGTAAAGTCATGGCCTGTCCACGCCGATGCCAATGATTGGCAACCATCATTGGCAAATTATTGGCAACCAATAATTAGCCAATATTAAAAATTTTAATAATAATTTAAAAAATCAATAATTTAAAAAAAAAAATTTTATTTTTATTATTTTTTAATAGTTATTATTATTATTATTTTATTTTTAATAATTAAATTAATATAAAAAAATGGTCATCAAAGTATTAGTGAAACCATTTCTTCCAAAAAAGAGTTTCTCTCAAATCCAATAAATAGGAGAGACATCGGGCAGAAAAAAATTTCGACAAGAAAAAAATTTTCGATCACTGCTTATATACGAAACTAATGGCACCTCAACTGCGAGAAACAGTTATGATGTTCGCCCTCCCTGTGGTGTTGAGCGAACTAAAGTGAAAAAAAAAGTGAAAAAAATGTCACACAGTTTTTTCAAAGCTTGTGGCTCAAAATTAAACCCTACAAAACACCAACCCTTCAGGGATTGAAAAACACGGTTTTTTCACCCTTTTCAACCCCCATAACAGAAAAACATAAAATTTAAGATAAAATGACTAAAAAAATTTCATTTCTCAAAAATAAAAAGCGAGACCAAAAATTTTATTGTTGTTTTTACATCCTAACAATAGTAGACGATTGCCAAAAAAGTTTGCACCCCCAGGCTATCGCGGAAGTTTGTCAGTAGTAGGGCTGTACCAGTTCTAAAACACAGGTAATGCAGGTGTCTACATTACCGACATATGGTAACTCTACTTTACCCTTGGCGGATGTTACCGGCCGTTGGCGCGAGATGGCGCTGTTGCTCGCGGGAATATTTGAAATGTTTAACCCTTTTGGTCACCTCCCTTACCACCCACTTTCAACCCTCTTGGTCACCCACCACCCCCTTATTTGCATATGATTTTTTTTAAAATTTAACCCTTTCTATCGCCTACCCACCCCCTTATTTTGCATATATGTCTTCTCTATGTATAAACATATACGGCCCCAAAAATTTAGAAATTATAATTAGAACCTCGAGGAACAAAGGGTTCGCGAGATACCGCGCGGGACTGTGGGTGGTTGGGAGGGGGTGGCTGTGGATAGTGTGTGAGGACCCAATGCGTTGGGCATGATGCGCGTTCGGTTGCAACGTAACGTGAGTGTTCAGTGGGGGAGCTACGTATGGTATGCAACAGTCAACTATCAACGAAGGATAAGTTTCTACATTACCATGGGTTAATGTTACTAACCTATACTAAGAGAGGGCGCCACTACTGGTGGGAATTTTTGAATTTAACCCTTCTCTTCATGGAATATTATATTTAAATATATTTAATTTATATATAACTATTTTATATATGCATATTTAAAAATCTAAGTTTTTAAAATAAATATTTTCCTTAACTCAACATAGTTAGAAATATTTTTTTTCTCCAAACTTCTTATTTCTTGACATCTGTAACATCTTGCATCAAGGTTGTTGCATACCTACCTATACCCTGTCATAAAAATTTCTAGCTACATTCCACATTTTTAAAAATTTGCATACTTTTTTTCCATATCTTTCCCTCACTTTTTTTTTTTTTACCTCCCCCTCATTTTACAAAGATTTTTCACCAATATCTTACATAAGGGTGTCACTTTTAAAAGTTTCACGGTTTGAGCAACACGTTTGGTATATATTCTTTTTTCCACATACTAAATAAAAAGTTTAATTTTTTTTCAAAAATTCTTATTTCATTTATTATTTTAAATAATTAAAAAGTTTAAAAAAATGGCAGCAGTCAGTAATAAAAATATCAATTTAAAAAATGAAAAAGTGAAGGATCCGCGAATGGAGAATGGACGCAGGGTCCAATGTTTAATAAGAATTAACCCCGCAGAGTGGGGATTGACAACAAATTGGGCTGAAAAGGTATGTTAAGAAAGAAACTGTTTTTATATACATATTTTTTCTAATATTAAATTTGATAAATAGTTTGTTTTTTTTTTTTTTTAAATTTCATAATAGAATTTTTTTCATCTATTAAAGTACAGTTTTTTTAAAATTATTATATAAAATGTTTAATTTTTAAATATTATTATTTTATTTATTTAATTTTTAAATATTATTATTTTATTTATTTAATTTTTAAATATTATTATTTTATTTATTTAATTCTTAAATATTATTATTTTATATATTTAATTTTTAAATATTATTATTTTATTTATTTAATTTTTACATTTATTATAAAAAATGTTTCATTTTAAAAAGAAATTATTATTATTTTGTTTATAGAGCCCAGTAATTGACACTGAAAAAACATCTGAGCCTACAATTGAGAGGGTTAGGAGAACGAGGTGGGGGCCATTGGTGGAGAATACATCATCGCCTACAACAATATCTGTAAAACGCAAGCGATCTGGTGATGCCATAGCGGCTGCTGCTGCTGTGCATGACGCTATACCGTTGGGCAAGCGTAATACAATAATTCCATGGGTCCGAAGAAATGCGCCTCAACCCTTGACATCAACATCACCGGGACGAGTCCCAACGCTGCCGCCACCGCCAAAAAGATCTCGACACGTCATGGCGGCAGCGGCTGCTGCGACAACTTATGCTGCAATCCCATTGGGGAGATGCAGCACACTATTACCATGGGTTCGGAAAAGAACTGAACCCAAAAATAATAGTAAATAATTATTAAGATAAATAGTTTTTTATTTTATAAATAATTTTTTTATAAATATATTTTTTAAATAATAATAATTATTTACTATTATATATATATGCATACATATACACATACATATACATACATACACACATATATATTCCTATAAATAAAAATAAGTTTTAATTTTAAATATGTCCATTTATTTAACATCCTTCTCCTTCTTTTCGAATTATTTTATATATATATAATAATTATTAAATAAATAATAAATAAATAAATAATAAATAAATAAATTTAAATACAAAAATAAAAAAAAAAAAAAAAAAAAAAATAAGATTCTACAGTACAATTTTGCATTGATGTTACTAACATTTTTCTAAAAGAGGGCGCCATTGTACTAGATCATAGGATAAATCGATACCTTACCAAGCTATTTTGAAAAGATCAATGGGTAAATCAATAACATTCTACAGTACAACTTTGCATATTAGTATGAACATTTTCTAAGAGATGGCGCCACCTTCTACACAGTGAATTTAAAATTTCACAGTTAAGGTCCATTCACGGTATAAGTGAGCCTTAAGTTAAAGCATATTAGTATGAACATTTTCTAAGAGATGGCGCCACCTTCTACACAGTGAATTTAAAATTTCACAGTTAAGGTCCATTTACAGTATAAGTGAGCCTTAAGTTAAAGCATATTAGTATGAACATTTTCTAAGAGATGGCCCCACCTTCTACACAGTGAATTTAAAATTTCAATTCTATATATGTGACGCTCCCTGAGCTGCTTTTCAGTTAAGTGGAGTCCCGTACGCAAATATTAAGTATGTATTAAATAAGAGTGGGGGTATTAAGATTAAAATTTTACATTTGTTTATAAATAAAAATGGCGTTACCTCCTCTCCATAACCCACTAACTTCTAGAAATATCCTAATGTATTTATTTTCCAACCCCTCCACCCAACTTGCGTACCCATTCTTTCAATAGAGAGGGTGATGCTTATTCTACGTTAAAGTGAAGATGCGTGCGCAGTTTTTTTTTTTTTTAAAAGTGGGAGTGAAAAGAAGTGGGAGAAAAAAGAAGAGTGGGGTTGATGGCATATAATGCAGAACACAAGCCCGGAGATAGCATAACTGTTACAGATATACTGAAGCAACAACATCAACAGCAGCCACAGCATTAGCATCACTACTCCATCTTCTATAAGGTATATATTCAACTTTAACTCCTTTCTTAACCCGCCCCCCTCCCAGCTTAATTTTGATTTTTATATTAAAATTTTCCATTTTTTCTGCTTACAGATATAAAAAGAAATCATGGATTTACAAAAACTCAACGCTATTGGTCACATGGAAAGCTTCCTGCCAACAAAACCGCTTGCTGAGTTGACTCCAAATGCTTTATATACTGTAACCAAAATAAAGAGGGTGCAGACAAAATTCGGAGGTAGGATTGTAGCAGAACTAGATACTACATTCAACACTTTCCTCCCAGCAAGGTTCGCGAAGCTGTTCGAAACTGAACCTGCATCATTCACAATGATGGAAGAAGCCGCACAATCTCAAAAATTACAATTAAAATATATCGGCGGCAAGTTTAATGTAATCGAATTTGAATATAAGTAATATTAAAAAATTATTAAAATATAAAAAGAAAAAATAATTGTAATATAAAATTGTAAATATTCATAATGTGAGAAAAATAAATGTATTAATTTACATTAAAAAAAAAAAAATGGTTTCTTTTCTTATTTTACCTTCATTATTAGTCTTAATACTAAGGGTATAGGTTCAAGTAATAAATAGACGTTTTTTTATTTTTTAAAAA
>NW_026138000.1:2548461-2734690 GCF_019393585.1 Leptopilina boulardi | reverse complement strand
AGGGTCGGATGACTTTTTGGTGGTAATAGGTGTCTTCCTCTTCTCGTATTCGGCTGTCAATTTTTTTCTACACTTTTATGTGTATTTTGTGCAAGAAATTGCAATAAAATAGTCTGCCTAATAAAAATTGAATTTTTTTGGGGACTTTTTTATGATTTGGATTTATGGGTCGGATGACTTTTTGGTCGTAATAGGTGTCTTCCTCTACTCGTATTCGGCTGTCAATTTTTTTCTACACTTTTAGGTGTATTTTGTGCAAGAAATTGCAATAAAATAGTCTGCCTAACAAAAATTTAATTTTTTTGTGAATTTTTTCATGATTGGGATTGACTTAAGGGAGGGTTTACACGTCTTCCCCTACTTGTTAAAGAAATTTCTGTTTTACTTACTGTTGTTAATGTAGGAATTTAGTTTAGCAACATTCGATAATGGAGAAGAAAGTGAATGTTTCTAGTATATAAGGGAAATTACTCTTTTTTTACTTTTTATTAAATTTAAAAATATTTTAAAAATATAAATATCAGTAATATTTTAATATTAAAATTTTTTTTTTTCACTTCATTTTTGACATTTTATTGGCGCACTCCATTTTCCGTCACTTTTACAAATAATTTTCCCCTTTGTTTTTCCATTTGGACACGTGAGAATTAATTCATCTTGAAAAAAATATGAATTTCCCTCTATTGTCATTTCGTTGGTACTTTTTGGTTGTCCACAAAAAATTTCTGTAAAAAAAAATTTTTTTTTTTATTTTTGTTTTGAGAAAATAATTTTCAATAATTGCTGGATGTTTTTTCTTTTGTGTCACTTTTGTTTTTTTGAAAATTTTTGAAAAAAAGTATATTGACAAAAAAAATATCAAAAAACAAAAGAAAATTTTTTGTCTCCTTCTTTACTTACTGCCACATTTTCCGCGAATTTTCGACCATTTTCCATTGGAGAGACATCGAATTGTCCCTTGGCCAAAAATACGATAACCGGGAATACATTGATAAATTAACATATTTCCAAAAATATATTCGTTTGGTTTATAATTTGCATATTTCAATTCTGCATGTGATGGTAGTATTGGTTTTTCACAAACAATTGCTGTAGGAAAAAAAAATTATACTCGATTTTTTTGTTTTATATTTTTTTTTTAATTTTTTATTTGAAAAAAAAATTTTCTTTAATTTAAATAATTTTTTTTACAAATAATATTTACTATTATTATTTTAATTATTTTAAATATTTTTATTATTATTATTGTTATTCCAAATATTTTTTAATTATTATTATTATTATAATTATATTTAATTTATAAATTGTAAAATATTTAAAAAAATTCTCTAAAAATAAAAGTAAAAAATTTTCACAATTTCTTTAAAAAAATTCTTTTTTTATTTATTAAAATTTATTTTTTACTTGTAAGATTATTTTTTTTTTATATATAAGAAAATTTTTTTCTCATTTAAGATTAATTTTTTTTTTACTTAAAAAAAAAAATTTTAATTTATTTTAAAAAATTTCCTACATTTGCATTTTGGTACTTTTGACCAAGAACCATTGAAAAGACATTTTGAATATTCTGCGTCATCGATAAAAAATCCTTGACGACATTTAAAGTATAAAATATCATCAATATTGAAATTTTTATCCATTTCCTCTGGATTGTCATTGACAATGTAACCATTTTCGGGAATCTGAAAAATTTTTTTGATTATAATTAATTTTTAAATGTATTTTTTAAAAAAGAATTTTTAGATTTCTTTTTTTTTATTTCATTATTTTCTTTATTTTTTGCATTTGTCTTTTTTTTCTTCATTTCATTTCGTTTATTAAGTTTTATTATATATATATATATATATATATATATATATTCCCTTATATATACTAGAAGCACTCTCTTTTTTGTCTATTACCGACTGCTGGTAAGATAGATTTCTACATAACCAACAGTGGATAAAGCAGAAATTTCTTTAACCACGAGACTTAAAGTTATTGTCTTGTAAATATTTTTGTTATATCTTAATTTTACTTCACTAGCATTCTTGATTTTCTCCTATTGACGATTGCTGGTAAGATAGAGTCCTACATTACCAACAGTTGTTACTGTATCCTTTTTATTTTTATTTATTTTTATATATTTATTTTTTTTAATTTCTTTATTTGAAAACATTTTTTTTTGTTATTTAAATTTTTTTTACTGTTCTTTATTTTTATTTATTTGAAAAATAAAATCTAAGAAACAAAAAATTTATAGGTTATGTTTATGATCCTTTGTAGTCACATTTCGGACGTTACACTCAAAATGGTGGTTGTAGAGCACCTGAAATATGACGCTTCTTTGCAAGAAATTTTTAGTCTTAGTAAAACAATCATAAACATAACCTATAATTTTTTTGCTTCTTTCAATTCTCTTTCGTCACATTTTTATACTAAATGTTAAAAAAAAATTTTCGAAAAATTTACCTTTGGCCTCTTGCATTTAACAGTTTCACAAATTTTTCCTCCATTTTTCAAAAACAAATCAATAATTTCATTTTCATCAATAATTTCCCAATTCTCAAAAATCCAATCACCATTCTCATTGCATTTCCATTGAATTTGAAATATTCCCAAATTTTCACCACTAAATGCAGTTTTATTTTGACAGGAAAAAATTATTTTATCATTATAAAAATTTCCTTCGAAAAATATTGATAAATTCTCAATAATATTTGTAAAAAAAATTTCTCTCTTCTTCTGCCAATTTAATGGAATTATATTTGTTGGGAATTTTGCAAAAAAATTCCAAATTAAATGTAATTCAATGGGACATTTTTTTAATTGACAAAAACTTTCATTATTTGTCCATGTTTCATTGAATGTACAAATTCTTGAATTATTACCAATAATTTTATAATTTTTTTCACAATTTAATGTAATACGTTGTCCGGGTGAAAATAAATTTTCAATTTCATTTTGTTTTTTTAATAATTCGTTAAAAATTGATGAATTTTCGAATGAAATTTCAATATTTGTATTATTTTTTAATTGAAATCTAATTTTTCCATTTTTTGGTATTTTTGGAAATGAACATTTTCTTGGTATACAATTTGGTACAAATCCAAGCCAATTATTATTATTATTATTGTTATTTGAATTTTTACTAATACACTGTAGACGAAATTCAGCGAGAAGATTGTGATTTTTATGAAATTTAAATCCAGGCTCACAGGATATTCCCAAAATATCGCCATGATTAAATATGGTGTCATTTGTTAAATTTTTTTTATTATTTTCTGAGGCATAAATAATTGTCGCTATGTATGAATTATTTACCCTGGAGGAGAAAAAAAGAAATTATTTTTTTTTATTTTTTTATTTTTATTTTTACTTTTTTTAGAAAAAAAATAAATATTTAAAAAAAAAAATTTGCAACCAACATTTTTGGAAGAGGGCAACCAATGGCATTGCATTTTGGTATTTCATAATCCCAAATTCCACTTTCGAGACATGTTAAAATATTTTCTCCATCCAATTGAAAGCCGGAATTACATTTAAATTCCAACTGTTGTCCCACCTAAGAATTTGGAAATTTTTTTTTTAAAAAAATTTCAAAAAAAATAAAAAATAAAAAAAATTACCTGCAACACTGTTGTATCATTTCTTTCGTATTCTTCAATTAAATATTCGATATCACCATTTTCCGGGGCCAAAAGATTTTTACATGTGATACCTTAAAAAAAATTAATTTAAAAAAAAAAATTTTTTTTTTTGAACTTTTATAAAACAACAAAAAAAAAATTACTTCCACAAAAAGGAGAAAAATCAAAAAATATTTAAACGTAAAATTTAAAAAATAAAAAAATATTTAATTTAAAAAATAGAAAAATATTAAAACCAAAAAATTTAAAGGTAAAAAAAATTTTTACTTTAAATTTAAATTAAATAAATTATTTAATTAATTAAAAAAAAAAATTCTAAGAGAAAAATTGTACAAAAATTATTAAAAAAAAAAGAAGGAAAAAATTTTTTTTTATTTTAAATTTACCAACGCAAATTGGTTGTTGTCCACTCCATTCTCCAGTGGAATTACAAATTCGTTGTGAATTTCCCTTAAGTTCGTAACCCTCATTGCAAAAATAGAAAATTTCATCACCAAAAAGATACGAACGTCCTCTTATAAAACCTCTGGGAAAATATCCCGGAAATCCACATTTGATTCCTTTAATTTATAATTTAATTTAATTTCCTTAAATTTAATTTATAAAATTTGAAAAAAAAATTTATTGAAATTTTTTTTTTATTTTTATATATTTTTATTTATTTTTATATATTTTAATTTATTTTTATTTATTTTTATATATTTTTATTTATTTTTATTTATTTTGATTTATTTTTATTTATTTTTACTTATTTTTATATATTTTTATTTATTTTCTAAATTGTAATTTGTTCGAAATTCGAATTTGACCGAAATTGATATTTATATAATGAGTTTCCAATCTATTATCCCACTAGTCATGGGTCGATAAAACAGAGTGTAGAATTTAGGCGCGAAATTCAAATCTATTTTGTAATTTCTATCAAATAATAAAATAAATAAATAATAATAATTGAAAAAAACATAAAATAAATAATTAAGAATATTTTTTATTAATTTTATTTTTTAATTTAATTTATTTTTTTACTTTTAATTTAAAAAAATATAAAAGTAGAAAAAGTATTGGAAAATTAATATAAAAAAAAATATATTATTCTCTATTTAATGTTTTTTCAAATCTATTTATTATTTGTATTTAAAATAAATTTGAATTTCGCGCCTAAATTCTACACTGTTTTATCGACTTATAACTAGATAATAGATTGGAAACTCACTATACAAATATAAGTTTCGAACAAATTGCACTACGGACAAATGAAAAATGATAAATAAATTGAAAATTGTTTTAAATAAATAGAAAAAAAAATGAAAAAAACATTTTTGGCTAATAAAAATTGGTAATTAGAAAAATTATTTTAAAAAAATACTAACTCGTGCATATTGGAGTATAGTGGCCTTCCCATTGGCCTTGAAGGAGACATTTCCTTTTTAAAATTTTCATCTCTGCTCGTCCAACTTTTACAAGATATCCCACGTCACACGTGTATGTGGCTTCAAGTTTATCTTCACTTATACTCACTTTACCCCTAAAAGGCGCCGTTAATATGGGGCAACCATTACAAAATTGACTTTCTAAAATCTAAATTTTTTTTTAATTTAAAAAAATTGAAATAAAAAATTAAAATTTATTTTTTATATTAATTTTTTTTTAATTTCTTTTTCATTTGAAAAATTAGATGAAAAAAAATATATTAATAAAAATTTAAACCTTAATGTTGCCCTGAATATTCTCACGCATTTTTGCCCAGGCAATTAAATTTCCAAAATAATTATCGCAAGTCAAACCAAAATTTTCTATCGTCTTTTTTTCCAAAACTTTGTCCCATAAATTAAGAAGTGTTATTTTTCCAATAAATGATTCTGATTCAGAAAAATCGCCGCCAAATTTATCTTGTTCTTGGCCAATGATAAAAATTCCATTACCTAATTTTAGAAAAATCAAGTTAAAGAAAAATGTTTAAATGAAATTTAAAAAAAAAAATGTTTAGTATTATTTTTTTTTAATTTTTGTTTTAATATTATTTTTTTTTTTGCCAATAATAATTAATAGTACCTTGAATTAAACTCCCATTAGCCAACAAAGTGCCATTAGCAAAAAGATTCCCATCAAGATAAGCATTCCAGGCACCAAATTTACTTTGCCATGTGAAGCACAAAAAATGCCAAAAACCATCGTTTGCTGTAATATCGGTAATAATTTTTTCTCCATTTATGTAGAGAACAAATCTATGAAAAGAAAATCGTTTCTAATTCGCTGGAAAACAAATTTTTTTTTCGTTTTAGCAAACTGGGTCGGCGGGACCCAAAAAAATTTATTTCTATCACAATTATTCAAATCTTAAAATTTTTCCCTAATTAATTAGTTTTTCAAACGGAGATTTCAAAATTTACCCATTGTAATCCGTAAGTTTATTTGTTTCAGCAAACAGGGTCGGCGGGACCCAACAAAATTTATTTCTACCCCTGTTATTCTAATCTAAAAATTTTTTTCTAAATAATTAGTTTTACAAACGGAGATTTCAAAATTCTAATCCGTAAATTTCTTTGTTTCAGCAAACAGGGTCGGCGGGACCCAAAAAAATTTACTCCTACCCCAATTATTCAAACCTTAAATTTTTTTCATAATTAATTACTTTTATAAATGAAGATTCAAAAATTTACCCATTATAATCCGTAAGTGTAATAGCATTGTCATAAATTCGATTCGCATATGACAAAACTGTTCCATAATTGAATTTATCCAAAGATTGAATCCAAAGACAAATACTTAACTAGAAAATAAAAGTAATTTTTATTTTTTGCATCGTAAGTGTCAAAAAAAAAAATTAATTACCTCAGACAAGTCATTTTTTAAATTTGTCAATTTAACATAATCCGTTGTTCCCGATTTAGTGAAATGCATCAAATAATTTGGTAATAATTCTGGAAACAAAATTTAAATTTTTTTGATAATATTTTGTTTGAAAAAAAATATTTTATAATTATTTAGCAATGTTTAGTTACCAGTTTCACAATTGGATCCGGTAAAAATTTGCAAACACTGACAGGTGTAATTTCGAGGACCATTAATACATGAACCTCCATTTTTACAAGGTATTTCGTTGCAGTAATTTATCATTGTTAGGCAATCTTTGCCTGTGTAGCCATCAGGACATTGGCATCTGTAAGAGAAATTAATTGAAAAATTGTGATGGAATAGATTAAATGGGGAAGAATTTGGTAATTTCGGAAGTGATTTGGGAAAGAAAGCACCAAAGGACTTCTTTTTTTTGAAAACCCTCGGGATAGTTATCATTCACCTAGGGAAATACTGTAAGGAATTCTGATCAGTGATTACAATTCTAAACCCCATTCCTTGACGCTTGGTTCCAGGATTAATAATTTTTTTTTCTTTTTGGAGTTTCCAGAATTGGTACTGATGTCTTCTAAACTTTCTCGTTTTAGAGAAGTCAATTTTTAGACTTGTTGATTTCTTTAGCCTCTCCAAATGTTCTGGATCGGTGACTACAACTGCGAGCTTCATTCCTTGTTTTTTAAGCCTAAGGATTATCAACTTTTTCATTCTGATGGTGGAATTAATTAGGAACTAGGAATCAATTTTTAATTTCTAGTTGTATTTTCAGAATTCGTACTGATGTCTTCTGCTCTTCCTCGTCTTGGACAAAGCAATGGTTAGGTTTTTCAATTTCTGCTTTTTGTTCTTGATCGGTGACTACAAATGCGAGCATCATCCCTTGCTCCTTAAGTCTGGGGATTACCAACTATTTATTTCTGTTTGCATTTTCAGAATTAGCCTTAATTCCCTCTTCAGGGATAAGATAAGTAATTTTTCTTCGTCCCTATTTCTTCAGCCTGTCCGCTTCTTTTGGATCAGTAATTACAATCGCGATCTACACCCCTAATATTAGATCCCAGGACCATTAATTTTTTTCTTCCAGAAGGTATTAAGAACAAATCTTTGTCTCCGAATCTTCGGTGTAGATTTTACTTTCTTTGGCCTTTCCACAATTGGTATTCGTGTCTTCTTGGATAATAATTAGGCTTTTCAATTTCTGCTTTTATTCTTAGTCGGTAACTACAACTGCGAGCTTTATCCCTTGCTTATAAGATCCCAGGACCATCAATTTTTTTCTTCCAGAAGGTATTAAGAACGAATTTTAGTCTCCGAATCTTGGATTGGTACTAATATTGGTATTCGCGTATCCAAGATTTGTACTGATGCCTTCTGGACTTTATCGTATCGAATAAGGTAATTTTGATTCTTCCTAATTTCTTCAACCTGTCCTCGGTCGGTGACTACAACTGCGAGTTTCATTCCTCGACAATTGGATCCTAAAATTGTCCTCTTCTTGATTCCTAGCTCCTTGAATACTTGTTTCAAGAACTTATTGGACATTTCCTTCCTTGGTTTAAGGATTTAGGTCCTTCCAAAGTTTTGGGTGCCAGATCTCACTGTAGAGGTATACCAACACGGACCCCATAGTCTCGGTGATGAATTAAGTTCGGTCAAGGTTGATGAGCCTGATTGTCTGATCATCTACGAATTTCCACAAGGCTGGTAAGGACATTGCAGATCCTCGATGGGATCCGGAACCTTTGTTAACCCTAACGGTTTTGCGGACTACTTTCCTAATTAAGACCGTAACGCTGCGATTTATGGAGGAACAATTAAATATTGGAGCAATTCCGTTGGTACTAATGCACCCAAAAAGGCTTCCTAAGCTTAGGTCTCCAGTCTTAGTAGGCTATTAACCACTATCACCATGAGCTAAACCCAACAATACGGATGGAAATAAATCTCCAAAAACCCCGGATCTTCATAGTACCGTTAAAATCTGGGGTTTTTGAAGATTTATTTTCATTCGGATTGTTGGGTTTAGCTCATGGTGACAGTGGTTATTAGCCGACTAAGGCTAGCTGAGGCAATCCAAATCACAGATCCCAGGTGTGGATTTTTTAATCACCAATTTTAATCCACTCGTCACCCATTTCTCCTTATTCTTTTGTTACGATTTTGGGTTTAAGGAAATGCTTTAAGAAAACATCGATAGCTTAGGGATTAAGAAGTTAAAAAATACAGTGGAGGAGTAATAAAAAATTCATATGTAAAGATCCTGTCTTCATAGTGGAATCAAATTGCTAATTTCGGTTTAAGAATCTAATAATTGCTGATCAATTTAGATAAAAATCGACTCACCTGTAACTTTTAGGATTAGCTCCCGGTTCCATGATATTCACACACAATGAATTTAAATGACAAGGGGCCCAATCGCATGGCAATAAATTACAATAACGACCCAAATATCCAGGTTTACATAAACATTGCCAAGATTTATTGACACTAATGCAAGTTGAACCCTCGCCACAAGGTGATGGATCACAGTAATTTGATTTGATTTCACAAAATTCGCCTGAAATTCAATAGAATTTGGAAATTTAAATCATAGGGAAAATTGAGATAATTAAACGTAAATAGAAAATATTTTCCTAACCTTCAAATCCATTTTGACAAATACAATGAAAATCTGTTTCAGAACTTTTGCAAATTCCATTATTTTTGCATGGATTTCTCGTACATTCATCAACGTAATACTATAAAGGATTAAACAATTTTTTTTATAAAAATAGCAATTGCGCGTGCGCAGAAGTATAGTACCACACTTACGCATGCGCATTAGTATGTCATAGCTCGTAGTAGTATAAAAAATGCAAATACGCATGCGCAATAGTATACTATAGCTCGTAGACGTGCGCAGTAGTATAAAATAGCATATACGCATGCGCTGTAGTACCTTACGGCTTGTACACATGCGCAGTAGTATAAAAATAGCAAATACGCATGCGCAGTAGTACCTTACGTCTTGTACACATGCGCAGTAGTATAAAAGTAGCAGATACGCATGCGCAGTAGTATAAAAATAGCAAATACGCATGCGCAGTAGTACCTCACGACTTGTACACATGCGCAGTAGTATAAAAATAGCAGATACACATGCGCAGTATTATAAAATAGCAAATACGCATGCGCAGTAGTACCTTACGGCTTGTACACATGCGCAGTAGTATAAAAATAGCAGATACGCATGCGCAGTAGTATAAACATAGCAAATACGCATGCGCAGTAGTACCTTACGGCTTGTACACATGCGCAGTAGTATAAAAATAGCAGATACGCATGCGCAGTAGTATAAAAATAGCAAATACGCATGCGCAGTAGTATACAATGGCTCGTAGACGTGCGCAGTAGTATATAATGGCTTGTACCGATGCGCAGTAGTATACTATGGTCCGTAGACATGCGCAGTAGTATAATATAACATATACACATGCGCAGTAATACAATATAGTATATAATCATGCGCACCAGTGAATTTACCCTATATTTAAAGATAATTATCCATTAAATAAAATCTCTTGTACTTTTTAACCGATTTAAAAATGCATAAATATAAAAATTAATAACAAATAAAAATACAAACTTCACAGTTTTTTCCCTTAAATCCATTTTTGCAATTGCATGCATATTTGTAATTTAATTTTGTATCATTTTGCAAAATACAATTTCCATTTTGTAAACACGGCGAGGAATTGCAAGGATTTTGAAATTTTTCACATCTTGAGCCTGAAAGTAAAAAATTATTTAAAAATTCAAGAAAATTTGTAAAAAAAAAAAAATATTAAAAATTTGATTTTTTGAAAAATTTTTTTTTTTTTTAATTAAATATGTTGTTACCAATAAAATATTTTGGACAATCACAACTAAAACCATTGGTTTCTCTTTGACAAATTCCACCATTTTGACATAAATTAACATTACAAACATCTTGAATTGATTGAATACAATCGATTTGACTTTTTGAGGCTCGATTTATTGTTGTATAATTTTCAGGACAAATTTTACAAGAATTTTTTCCATATTCAGATTGATAAAATCCAATTTCACACGATGTGCATGGAGCGATTCCTAATTTTTTGTGTCTTTTTCTATGTGAATAATAGCCAGGTTGACAAAGAGCTGTTAATGAATTTTAATTTGAATTAAAAATTTTGAATTCAAAAAATAATAAATTCAACTTTTTCGATGAAAAAAAAATATATATATAAAAATTCTTTTCTAAATAATAATTTTTGAATAATTTACGTTTACAATCCTTTATTGTTCGGCTCTGTATTTTCCAAGTAGTTGTGAAATTTGGACATTTTTTGCATTCAATTGATCCAATTAAATTTTGATATTCTCCAATTTGACACGATTGACAATAATTTTTTGTTAAATTGTAAAAAGTTCCTTGAGGACATTTTACTAAATGAAAAATAAAAAATTTTTAATAAAAATTATTAGAAAAAAAATTATTAATTTTTAATTATTTTTGTAATTAATTATTTAATTTTTTTTTAAAATTTTTGTTTTTACAAACCACAATCGTATTTTCTTGCTATACTACCAGGTTCGCAAATATTTAAAGTTTTCTTCAAAATCATTCGATGATTTAGTGATAAATTTTCCATTTTTCTTTTTGTTTCTTCATTAAATAAATTATTCCCCTCTGATTGTGATGAGAATTTTTGGAATTTTTCACGTATTTTTGTTGATTCTCGATTGAAATTTGTTTCATTTTTCCCTACGGCTTTTGATAAAATAATAATTAAAATTAAAAAAGTATTTTTTTTTTTGGTAAAATTTTTGTATTTTTTTTTTTTTTTTTGAATTTATACCTATAAATTTAAATTTAATCACAAGTCGTTCTTTTTGACTTTGAGATTTATCAATTTCCATTTGATCATTTAATTCTCTTATTTTTTGATTTAATTTTAGTTCTCCTGGTGATAATTGATGATAAAAATAATTAGGGAAAAATCTTCTCGTTCGATTTAATGTAATTAATTCTTCCTCATTAGTAGTAGATTCGTCATTAGTAGAAATTTTTTCGCATTTTGATTCGATTTTTACTAAATTACAATCAATTTCATTGCCGCAAACTTCGAGTAATTTTGAGGTTAAATCTTTATTTATACTTTCGTTTAACTGTAAAAAAAATTTACCACTATAAACATTTTTATTTTAAAAAAATACGGTAAAAAAATTTTTTTTTTCCTACATTTTCTAATAAGGAAGAATTTTCGCAAATTTCTCCATCAAAAATTATAATTCCATCCTGAGAGACCGAATGTGGTATTTGTGTGACTAAAATAGAAAAAAATTAAAATTTTTTAAATTTTATTATATCTTTTAGTAAAATTTACAATATTCTAAATTAAATATCGTGAACTTTACTATACCTTTTAAATATGTGGTTTAGTAAAATTTCACATACCTTTTACACTTTATTTAGTAAAATTTACAAAATAAATTTAATTTAGTGAATTAGAAGCTAGTAAAATTTACTAGAGTATAAATTTAAAAAATTTGTACAATTTACTAAACCAATTGCAAAAAGTATAGTAAAATTTATATAAATAAAATTGAAAAATAGTAAAATTTACGTAACTTAGTTTTCGAATATTGTAAATTTCACTGTATATACATTTTAAATTTTGGTTAGTAAAATTTACAATATTCTAAACTAAGTTTTGTAAATTTTACTATTTTTCAATTTTGTAAATTTTACTATAATTTTTGTAATAATAGTAAAATATTTATTTGAAAATTATTTCTAGTTAATTGTAAAATCTTCTAAATTTAGTATAGTAAATGTTACTATCTTTTAATTTGAGTTTAGTAAATTTTACTATACTATTTGTATAATACAATATACCTGAGCAATCAGGCAAAAAACTATTATTCCAAGAATGATTCAAAAAATTGCATGTGACTATTAAATTTTCCTCTGATTGAATAGAATTTATTGAATCAAATGCAAAAGCATATCCTTCATCACAAGTAATTAAACATTGAATTTGTCCGTCTTCTGTTTTTTCATTACATTTTGAAAATCCATTTAAAGGCGTTGGAACATCTTTACAAGAATCTAATTCAAAAACAATATTTTCCCTTTTTTTAAAAAATATTTTCAAAATTTAACATTAAAAAAAAAAAATTAATTAAAAATTTAGAATTTTGTATTTTGGTTATATTTTTTTTTTTTCTATTAATTTATTTTAATTTCTATTTTACCTTCAACTGTTATGTTAAAAGTACACGTTTCAATGTTACCAAATTGATCAGTGGCATTATAAATCACAGATGTAATTCCAATGGGAAATGTTTCTAAGCCAGGAATGTGATTTTTTTCAATTTTCAATTGATATTTGGAATTATCATAAAATACCGGTTCATCCCATGTTACATTTGCAGCGCCTGTTGCACTGTCTGATAGAAAAACTGGTGGATTTTCACAGTTTTCCACAATTGGTGGTTCATTGTCTAAAATGTAAAGGTGTAAATAAAAAAAAAAAGTATATAATAACGCTTTGAATTTTTCTGTTTGGTTTATAAAATATTTGCTAATAAATGTGAAAATAGCCGCATAGCTTCATATATAGAAGTTAAGAAGGGGAAATCAGGGTTCGGTAGTAGCGCGTCGAAACATGCCAAATTGGTTAGTAAATTTCCGGGAAAATATTACCAGCCAATTAGAAAGTTTCGAGGCGCCACTACCCAACCCTGATTTCCCCCTCTCAAAACTAAACCGTTGACGATTCTTACGCAACCTAAGTATTTAATTAAAATAATTAATAATAAGTAATATAAACTAGCTAATTAGAAAGTTTTCACGCGTTACTACCCAACCCTGATTTCCCCTTCTTAATTACGCTACCTAAGAATTTAATTAATTATCAATAATTAATTAATAAATTAAATTAGTATTTTGAAATTTTAAAAAAAAAAAAACTAAAATTATAATAAACGGTTTCTATTTACCAGTGACATTAACAAAAAATTGACATTGAACTTTATTTTCACTTTCGTCCTGAGTAAAATAAGTAATTGTGTGCAATCCAATTTTTGCTCGCCATGGATAAATAATATCCGGTTTACTCCAGACAATTGGAACAATTCCCGAATTGTCAGTGGCAATTGGAATTGTCCAATTGAGAAGAGTGTAATTTTTGCCAAGTAACGATGTCACCGTTATGTTTTCCGGACAATTTAAAATCGGCGGTGTTTTATCTATAGATGAAAAAATTATTTTTTTTTATAATTTTTAGTTACACCCAATTGGACGAATGCTGTACTTTCGATTTGAGGTAATTTTTACAAAGTCATATATGACACTTCTATAATAATTTTATTAGTTTATAAGGCGAAAAGATAAAAATTTCGCCCTGATTAACTAGTTCCAGTCATAAAATTCTCAGTCAACTTCCGCACCCTGCTTTGATTTGATTTTTTTTTTTAAATTACAGTATTTGTAAATTCGATCGTATTAAAAATCAAAATGTTTTTAGAAATTGTCGCTATTTGTTCAGAAACACAACAAGAGTTCATAAAACAATACCAACATAACCTCAAAAATTGTATATCTAATCAAACTGATTTTTTAACACTAAAAAAAAAATTTGAATTTTTTCTGTAAAATTTAAACATTCAGAAATACGAAATTTTTAAAATTTCAATTTTTGATTATTAGGGCGCACTCACACCTTTTGGCTGCCTGCCTGCCTGCCTGCAGGAGTTGTCATGGCAACGTGAAGGAGTAACAGAGATAGTAAATTCAAATTTGAATTTTCTCTCTCTGTTACTCCTACACGTTGCCATGACAACTCCTGCAGGCAGGCAGGCAGCCGAAAGGTGTGAGTGCGCCCTTAGAATATTTTGTAAATTCGATTTTATTAAAAATCAACCTATTTAAAATATTGTTTAGCTATTTGTTCAGAAACACCACAAGTTCATAAACCAATATCAACATAACCTTAAAAATTGTAACTAATCTAATTGAATTTTTTTTATTTTAAAATAAACTTTTTTTCAAATAAAAATAAAAAAAATTAATTACACAAAATTTTTAGCAGTGAATCTAGGTTAATATTTATTGCCAACTCAATTTTTTTTGACTGTGCCACTTATAGTTTTGATAATTTCTAATTACATTTCTTTTATGTAACGAATTCGTAAAATTCTTTTTGTTTTGGATTCATAATTGTCAGTATTATCACTTTCTGCTTCGTTTGAATTAATTTCATTTTTTTACTAAAAACCATTTTCACTTAAATGTTAATGTTAATTAAAATTTCGACAAATCACTTGTCCGATGCAAATCACTCTGAAACTAGCAATAACTCCTGAATCATAGGAACGTGTGAACAGAATGAAATGAGAAAACAGAAAATGAAGAAAATGGCGACATTACACTATACGCCACGAACTAATAAAATTATTATAGAAATATCACGACTATTCAAAAAATGTCGTCAAACCGGAAGTATAACATTTTGCTATCCCTGGTAGATTGCATGATGCGAATACTCCATAAAATTAGCGGAGCATTCGTGGAACATGAGATTAGGATTGAAATTTTGTCTCAAATATATAAAAAATGATGAAATATATAGTTAAATGATTAAAAAAATAAGATTTATGTTTTTTATGATGATTATTGTTAAATAATTATAAAAATTTAATGTTTTTATTAATTTCAATGTATTACAGTTTATTATGAACATTTTTAACGATAAAATCATTATAGCCGCACTTTTTAGAAAGTAAGTGGCAGCACTTTTTTTTCCTTCCCTTAAATAATTCCAGTAATTTTTTTATCAAATGCAAATCTTTTATTTATTAAACTGAAATATTGGTCAAAAAAATGTATTATTATTATAAGTCTAAATAAATTTTATGATTTTTTAAATTCTTCGACATAACTGCAAAAAGTCTGGAATTGAAAAAAATTAAAGCTATCTCATATTTGTATATGAAATTGAAATATTTTAATTCCATTTAATACCATATTTTTCCACTTTTTCAAAGTCATCAAAATAAGATAGATATGGCCAACGAAATGAATTACACTTAATTCTAAAATTCGTTTTGCATTACGTAAAAGTCGGTAAGTTTGTTTTCTATTATAATGACAATTGGACATATTTTTGTGCATCGAAAATAATTCGCGAATGATATTATTTAAAAGTAATAGTTAATAAATTTGTTGTGTTTTTCTGTTCAATGTGAAAATAATAAGCAAACTACAGTGAATATGATGTTCGTAAAAAGTTTAAAAAACTTAAATGTAAAGCAACACTCAAATAAAGTTCAGAAAAATTAAATTTTCTTGATAATAATAGATGGCACACTTTCTGATTGGTACAGCGGATGCTGAGCTACACTCAAATAAATTTATGAAAAATTTTCGAAAAATTAAATTCGCGAGATAATCGTTCCGGAATATCGCCAAAGTCTTTAGCAAAAAGTAGCAAACAAAAAATGTATGGCGCAATTTTTGATTGGTCCAGCGGATGCTGAGCTAAACTAGAAAACAAATTCGAAAAATTTTCGAAAAATTAAATTCGCGAAATAATCGTTCAGGAATACAGCCAAAAAAATAGTCAAAAAGTTCCGAACGAAAAATGTATGGCGCACTTTTTGATTGATCCAGCGGATGCTGAGCTAAACTAGAAAACAAATTCGAAAAATTTTCGAAAAATTAAATTCGCGAAATAATCGTTCAGGAATACAGCCAAAAAAATAGTCAAAAAGTTCCGAACGAAAAATGTATGGCGCACTTTTTGATTGGTCCAGCGGATGCTGAGATACACTCAAATAAATTTCGGAAAAATATTGCAAAAATTAAATTTTTGAGATATTCTATTTGGAATATTACCATAGTATTTAGAAGAAAGTTCTGAACAAAAAATGTATGGCGCACTTTTTGATTGGTCCAGCGGATGCTGAGATACACTCAAATAAATTTCGGAAAAATATTGCAAAAATTAAATTTTTGAGATATTCTATTTGGAATATTACCATAGTATTTAGAAGAAAGTTCTGAACAAAAAATGTATGGCGCACTTTTTGATTGGTCCAGCGGATGCTGAGATACACTTAAATAAATTTCGGAAAAAAATTGCAAAAATTAAATTTTCGAGATATTCTTTTTAGAATATCGCCAAAGTCTTTAGCAAAAAGTAGCGAACAAAAAATGTATGGCGCACTTTTTAATTGGTCCAGCGGATGCTGAGCTAAACTAGAAAACAAATTCGGAAAAATTTTCGAAAAATTAAATTCGCGAGATAATCGTTCGGGAATACCGCCAAAAAAATAGTCAAAAAGTTCCGAACGAAAAATGTATGGCTCACTTTTTGATTGGTCCAGCGGATGCTGAGATACACTTAAATAAATTTCGGAAAAAAATTGCAAAAATTAAATTTTTGAGATATTTTTTTTGGAATATCACCATAGTATTTAGAAGAAAGTTCTGAACAAAAAATGTATGGCGCACTTTTTGATTGGTCCAGCGGATGCTGAGCTAAACTAGAAAACAAATTCGGAAAAATTTTCGAAAAATTAAATTCGCGAGATAATCGTTCGGGAATACCACCAATAAAATAGGAAAAAAATTCTGAACAAAAAATGTATGGCGCCCTTTTTGATTGGTCCAGCGGATGCTGAGCTACACTCAAATTAATTTCGGAAAAAATTGCAGAAATTAAATTTTTGAGATATTCTTTTTGGAATATCACCATAGTATTTAGAAGAAAGTTCTGAACAAAAAATGTATGGCGCACTTTTTGATTGGTCCAGCGGATGCTGAGCTAAACTAGAAAACAAATTCGGAAAAATTTTCGAAAAATTAAATTCGCGAGATAATCGTTCGGGAATACAGCCCAAAAAAATTTTTAAAAAGTTCCGAACAAAAATGTATGGCGCACTTTTTGATTGGTCCAGCGGATGCTGAGCTACACTCAATTAAATTTTTGAAAAATTTTCAAAAAATTAAATTGTCGAGATAATGTCTCGGGAATATTGCCAAAAATTTGGGCAATAATTCTCGAACAAAAAATGTATGTCGCTCTTTTGAATTAATCTAGCGGATACTGAGCTATGTCAAGATAAATAAGGGGGAAAGGGGGTTTTCAATTAATCACAATTCTTACACATATCTGGGGATTCCTTTTGCGTATGCTCCGACAATTTTGTGGAGCATTCGCATCATGCAATCTGCCAGGGTAATTGAAAATAATTAGAACAAGTCGAATTACCAATACATCGATTGAGATTGTAACGTTTCGACCAAATTCCATGGCGACCCAAACAAATTCTATTATTTGGACCATCTAATTGAAATCCATTTTTACATTCGAAAGTGCAATTCATACCAAAGGGAATTTTATCCGGTCCCAAACATGATTTCGGTGTTATTATTCCATTTACAATTGGCGACAATGGCTGACAAGTTATTTCTGAAAAGAAAAAATTGTTAGGATTTTCAAAAAGGGAAATTAATTTTTCCCTAGTTTTAATTTGTTTTCTCGTTTAACTATCGCACTCTGCTCTAGTGATAATTTTAGTAACATTCTAGTTAAAATTAAAATATTAAAAATTAAATCACTAAATTTTCACTAGAGGATAGTGCGATAGTTTTCAAAAAGTCTTTAAACCGGAAATACAACTTTTATACAATTTGGGTTGGTTGCCAAAATCCCTATTTGTCATAATTCTCGTCAACTACCGCACCCTGTTCTAGTGAAATTCTAGTGAAAATTAAAAGTTACTAGATTTTTAACTACCGCACCCTGCTCTAGTGGAACTTAAGTGAAATTATAGTTAAATTTAAAAATTATTAGAATTTTACTAAAGTTTCACTAGAGCAGGGTGCGGTAGTTGAAATTCTAGTAAATTTTAATTTTTAACTAGAATTTACTAGAGCAGGGTGTGGTAGTTGAAATTCTTGTAAATTTTAATTTTTAACTAGAATTTCACTAGTTTCACTGGAGCAGAGTGCGGTAGTTGAAATTCTAGTAAATTTTAATTTTTAACTAGAATTTCACTAGTTTCACTGGAGCAGAGTGCGGTAGTTCAAATTCTAGTAAATTTTAATTTTTAACTAGAATTTCACTAGTTTCACTGGAGCACGGTGCGGTAGTTGAAATTCTAGTAAATTTTAATTTTTAACTAGAATTTCACTAAAGCAAGGTGCGATAGTTGAACGAGAATTATGACAAATAGCGAGTGGGTTGAGGGGGGGGGGGACAATGGAAACCAGCCTTTAGGATAATAAAATTTATACAATGAAGAAAACAAATTTTTACTTTTACAAGAAGTTTGAAGTCCATCCCATCTTGAAAGTGGTAAACAATTACGAATTTTGCTACCACGAAGTTGAAAGCCATTTTCACAATGAAATATACATTTTGTATCAATTGGTTGTGCCATTGTAAAATTATTTAACATTCTCTGTTCATTTTGATTTTCATGCTCACAGGTCATATTCCCATTTGTTGGTACATTTAATGACGGACAAGTTTTTACTTGAAACAAGTATAAATTATTTCCAAATTAAAAATTTAAATTTCCCAATTAAAATGTTAAAATTTTTTTTTTTTTTTTTTTTTTTTAATTATAACTTACCAAGACATTGGGGTTCAATTCCTGACCACGTGGCATTATTTTGACATAAACGAATACTATCGCCTGTTAAATGAAATCCAATTCTACATCTTACACCACATGCGGCGTTTATAACATTATTATTGCATAGATTTCCCTTCACGAAATAACCATTTTCCGGTGCTTTCAATTTTGGACAAGTTATCACTTGAAAAATAAAATTTTTCATTTGTTTTTTTTTTTTTTTCCTATTTCTAACTGTCAATAATTTTTTGAATTTTGAAATAACCGAAAATGAATTGTCGTAATAAAAAGGCATTTGATTTTGTGGCGGTGGAAAAAAATATAAAGGAAAATTTTAAAAAAAATGAAATTATTCAAACAAAATGGTTACAACGATTTGAATGGATTTTGGATGATTACAAGTAATTTATATTTTTTCCATTTAACCCCTCTTAAGTGCCCTCCGGCAATGATTTGCCGGACAAAATTTTTTTGGCACTTAAGAGTTAATTTTATTGTAAATAAAAATGAATTTTAATTACTAAAAAAAAAAAAAAATCAATTTAATGATGAAAAAAAAAGATTGATGCAAGAAGAATTAGCGAATTTACGAAAGGGAAATAAAATGAAAACAAATTTTGTATGCAGAAATAAAAATGAAAGGACAATTCGACCAATTCCTGTTACAACAACCGGAGAAGTAAATTATTTAAGCAAAATTTGAAAAATAATTTTTTTTTTTTTTTTTTTTTTAATAAAAATTTATTTTTCCAGTATGGCTGGCTAGCGTCAAAATCGGAATTTCAATTGGAAAATCCTTGGGATTATATTGTAAAATTTCCGAATCCTATGAATGAGGTTAGATTATTGAAAGGAAACATTCCTAGTCTTACGCCTGGAATTGGACATTTTTGTTAAGAAAAAAGAAAAAGGTTTTCGAAATGTCGTTACATTTCTATAATTTATTAGTTCGTGGCTTAAGGCAGCAAAAAAATACCAAGGTTTATTCATTTATCATAATTCTCTATCAACTACCGCACCCTGCTCTAGTTGAAATTTAGTAATTTTATAGTAACTTTTAATTTTAACTAGAATGTCACTAAATTTTAGTTGTTTTTCTATATTGTCCCTACTCGCCAAAAATCCCCACTCGCTATTTTTCATAATTCTCGCGTCAACTACCGCACCCTGTTCTGGTGAAATTCTAGTTAAAATTAAAATTTACTAAAATTCCAACTACCGCATCCTGCTCTAGTAAAATTTTTAGTAACTTTCTCGTAACCATTAATTTTAATAATAAAGTCACAAAATTTTCACTAGAGCAGGGTGCGGTAGCTGAAATTCTAGTAAGTTTTAATTTTAACTCGAATTTCACTGGAACAGGGTGCGGTAGTTGACGCGAGAATTATGACAAATTGCGAGTTGGGACAATAGAAACCAGTCAAAATTTAGTGAAATTTTAGTTAAAATTAAAATTTACTAAAAAGTCACTAAATTTTCCCTAAAGCAAGATGCGGTAGTTGAAATTCTAGTAACATTTAATTTTAACTAGAATTTCACTAGGACAGGGTGCGGTAGTTGAGGAGAATTATCATAATTCTCTATCAACTACCGCACCCTGCTCTAGTGGAAATTTAGTAATTTTATAGTAACTTTTAATTTTAACTAGAATGTCACTAAATTTTAGTTGTTTTTCTATATTGTCCCTACTTGCCAAAAATCCCCACTCGCTATTTTTCATAATTCTCGCGTCAACTACCGCACCCTGTTCTGGTGAAATTCTAGTTAAAATTAAAATTTACTAAAATTCCAACTACCGCATCCCGCTCTAGTAAAATTTTTAGTAACTTTCTCGTAACCATTAATTTTAATAATAAAGTCACAAAATTTTCACTAGAGCAGGGTGCGGTAGCTGAAATTCAAGTAAGTTTTAATTTTAACTCGAATTTCACTGGAACAGGGTGCGGTAGTTGACGCGAGAATTATGACAAATAGCGAGTGGGGATTTTTGGCGAGTAGGGACATTATAGAAAAACAACTAAAATTTAGTGACATTCTAGTTAAAATTAAAATTTACTAAAAAAAGTCACTAAATTTTCCCTAGAGCAAAGTGCGGTAGTTGACAGAGAATTATGACAAATTGTAAATGAAAACATTGGTATCTTTCTGCCTTACACCACGAACTAATAAATTGTAATAGTGTCACGACTTTTCAAAAAAAGCCGTCAAACCAAAGGGGACATTATTTATAAAATTTGGTTTATAAAAAAAAATAACCTAAAAATTGCAAAAACAAAAATTGTATTAAAATTTATGATATTGGAGTAATTATAAATTATTTAATTAATTTAATTACCTTCACATTTACTGTTATTTGCAATAAATCCAAAAGTGCAAACACAATCAGCAACATTGGTAGCGGGAATTATTTTTGTTATATGATTAACGTCGGGACAAACATTACAAGCGGAAATCCAATCTCCAGGAACAGTATCAAATCCATAGGTTCCATTTGGACAGGCTGTACAAATATTTATATAATAAGAAAAAAATATAACCTCTAATATTAAAAATAGATTAGGTAAAACTACTGTATGCGTTAGAAAAAAACAGATATATATATATTTGCGTCTTTTTCTTCCTCACACTACACGTTTTCATTGGTTTGTAATATTACCGGAAATATTACGAATCAATGAGAAATTTATAACTATCCCTCTTATACCTTTTTTCCATTAAAGAATGGAATTAGGAGGCGAAGCATTTTGAACCTTTCTAGTGTTAGCATTGAAAGAAGTTTGATTCCGTCTTATCTTAACGGCGAGGAATACAAATTTTGATTCCCTCTTACTTAGACAACTGAGGAAATTAAGGATGAACGGGAGATTTTCCTAAAAATATGCAAAAAGGGGCTGAATATTTTCAAAAGGATCGAAAAAAAGATTGTAAAGATGGTAAAGTGTTGCAAAGTCCAGAAATACGTCAACAGGACTGTTAAGGATGGACTAAAGACTCTTCATGATCTTGTCAGTGAAACGAGGGCAAAATATTTAGTGGCTGAAATGCAGATTTGATTTTGATTCCGTCTGATCTAGACAACGAGACAATCGAAGAAGATCACAAGAAGTATTTAGGCAGGAGGAAGCTGAGTCTTTAGGGAATCGAAGAGGTACAGATTGCGAAATCCAGAAGAATGTCAACATGACTATTAAAGACGGACTTAAGACCTTTCAGGATACATTATTCGGACTTCAGTACACACGCGTACGGGTTTTAGGAAAAAGACCTACGAGAATCGGAGACTTTCTGAACAAAATCGAAGACTTCCTGAACAAAATCGGAGACTTTCTGATCAAAATCGGAGACTTCCTGATCAAAATCGGAGAGGAGACTCCAACAAGGAGGCATTCATCGCGGATGTCACCAAAGCGGTTGGAAGTATGGAAAAGGTACAGACGGTGGATTAAAGTATTAACTTACAATTAACCAAAAAGAAAAAGCTCAACAAATGTTGCAAGCAGTATTCAATAAGCTAGGGAGCAGGAAGGTGACAATCCTAGGACCTAGAGAACTTTTGTAGTTACCGACCAAGAAGAAGCGGACAAGTTTCCCTTTACCTACGAAGTTTAACGATAGTTCCATATATTGTTAGGATTAATCCAGTCGAAGAGTGTGGTTTTTAGTGGATCGACCAGAACAAATAAAAATAAATTTTGTATAGTTAATAATAATACTAATCATTACGTTGGCAAAATCCTTTAAGTCCGGATCCAAAATACCCCAAAGGACACAAACAGGCATAATGTCCGGTTGCAGTTCCACAGGTGCAGGTTGCTAATTCATCACAACAGCTTTCATTTCTTTCTCTTTTATCGCACAATAAATCACAATCAGATCCTCTATTAACTTGCACATATTTTCCTGCTTTTAGATCTGTAATTATTTAAAAAAAAACCCTCTAAAGTTTACCTTCGCAAAATTCGTTTAGAAACAAAGTGCATGAAAAGAATAGAAATTTCTTTCCTTTTCTTTCTCATGCATCTTGTTTGTAAACGATTTTTGCGATGAACTGCCATTCATTTTGTTAATGGCTGTTAATATTGTGAATAATATTGCTAATTGATATTTTTTTTTGGAAATTTTCAAAAATCTATATCAACCTCTGTGAAGAGCACGACGTGCCAATGCATCGAATTCAGAAAAACTATCAAGCAAATAGCTGTGAATATGTCCAGGTTCACTGGCAATGTCAAAGAGTTCCTCAACATTTCCTGTGGCAATGCCAAAAGTGAATATTGTCACTCCTGCGTTTTTTAAAAGTTGTGCTGCGCTACGTGGATCACCTCCATTACTGTAGCCATCGGTTATTAGAAACACAGCTTTTTTTGTGTCGTTTCTGCTCTTCTCAAGAATATCCTATAAATAGAGGAAAAATTAAAATTTCAAAAATTTAAGGCTCTTTAAAATTTTTGAAATAAAACATTAGAAATCAAATCTGTAGTGTCACAAAAAGAAAAAAAAATACTTGCAAAAGCTTCTAACAGTGCTCCTAGTGTAAAAGTACCACCACCGGCATAAGTAATGTTACCCAATTGTTTGCCAAGTAGTTGACATTTTTGATGATTGGGTTCATTTTGTGAAATTTGATCAACATTACGATGTACATTATTTCTACCAGCAAATGTGATAATCGCCACTCTTGTACTTAAAGGTTCGACTGTAAAATCGGCTAATAATTTTTTTACAAAATTTAATTCACTTTTGAAATTTTCCAATCCAACTGAAGCTGATGCATCAACTAGAAATACTAGATCGACCTTAAAATTTTTGAAAAAATTTTCAAATTACTTAAGTATAAAAATTTCCAAAAAGTAAAAAAAAAAAAATGAAATTACTAGTTACAGTTTGTACAGAAACAGCACAAGTTGGTAATTTGACTTGTACTAATATTTTTTTTTTTTTTTTTTTTTTGATAAATGCTGTACTTCCGGTTTAACGACATTTTTGAAAAGTCGTGACATTTCTATAATAATTTTACTAGTTCGTGGCGTATGGTGTAAAGTCGTCATTTTGTCCATTCCCTGTTGTTTCCGTTCGCACGTTCCCATGATTCACGAGTTACTATGGTACTTGCACAGTGGTTTTTATCTGACAAGTGATTTGGAGATTTGTCGAAATTTTTTATTAATATTAAAAATTGGGTTGGCAAAAAAATCACCCATAAAAATTATGGGTGATTTTTTATTTTCATTTAAAAAAAATTTAATTTAAAAATAAAAAATATTCTGTGTTAGATTAGTTACAATTTTTGAGGTTATGATGGTATTGGTTTATGAACTCTTGTGGTGTTTCTGAACAAATAGCAACAATTTCTAAACAGGTTGATTTTTAATACGATCGAATTTACAAAATATTCTAAATTAAATTTTTAAATTTTCGAATTTCTAAAAAGTTTAAATTACAAAAAAATCTATTTTTTAAAAAGTTTAAATTCACAAAAAAATCTATTTTTTAAAAAAAAATTTAATTTTAATAATTCGAATTTCAAAAAATAATTAAGTAATTTTTTCTAAAAATTTAACATTTTTGTACCTAATAAAATTAAAAAAAAAAAAAACTTGTAACTTTTTAGAAATTCAACTTTTTAATATAATTCCTAGCAAAAAAAATTGATGTTTCCAAAAAAAAAAAATACACATACCATCTCTAATCCTTCTCTCAATTGATCGACATGATTTTTTAATATTTTTGCTAAAAAATTAACTTTTTGTTGAAAATATTTTTCATGATTCAATGATGATATTAATTGATATCGTTGATTATCCCTTGTGATATTATTACCAAAATTAAGAAATATTTTTTTATCATTATCAATAAATGTTTCGTGAAAATTCTCCTTTTTATTAATGATATTTTCAATAGTTTTAATATTTAAAAATAATAAAAAAATAATTATTGCTCGTAAATAATTTTCCATTTTATATAAAAAAAAAAAAAAATTTAACACACTATACTTATATATAAAAAATATTTACATTATTTTTTATTAGAAAATTTTTTTTATTATTTTTTTTTTACTCATTAATTTTATTTATTAATAATAATTTTTTTTTTCTTTTTATTTATAGTTTTTAATTTATTTTGTATTTTCGTTAATTAATACAAATCCACTTTTTTATTATTTTTATTATCATTATTATTTTTATTATTTTTTTTTATTAGTATTTTTATTATTATTATTATTATTATTTTTATTTATTTTTTTTTTTTATTAATATTATTAAACTTTAAACACTGAGTTTTGGGAAAATTTGTTTTTTTAAAATGCACACAGCAATCTGATAATAATATGGGGGAAAAAAAACGAGTTTATTTTTGTTCCATTAGTCAGTAACACTTTTCGAGAACTATTCTCGTTAATATAAGAAGCTTCTGTCAATTCCAGACGAGATATATGTATATATATATATGTATTTCTAAATGAATCCGCTTGACTTAAGAGGGAAAAAGAGAGCTTAAAAATCTCAACAAAGAAAACCTTTGTTTCTCTTTTTATAAAAGATTTTAAATTTCCAACATTTCTCAGTCTTTCAATATTATTTTAAATTTTTTTTTTTTTTAAATTTTTATTTAATTTTTATAATTAATTTATTATTATTTATTTTTTAATTTATAATTAATTTATAATTATTTATATTAATAAAAAAATTTTAATTCATTTATTTTACTATTTTTCTTTTTAAATTTTATTATTAATTTATTTAAATATTTTTTACATCAATCTTTAATAACTATTTCAAATACAAAATAATGAAATATTTAATTTAATTTTTTTGGAGGAAAAAAAAGGAATCTCAAAAATTAAATGAGGTTGGAATGTTTTTGTTTTCTTTTTTTTTTGCATTTATTGCCATACGTTATAGTAATGATTCCACTTTCTTGTAAAATTGATTCTGAAAGAAAAATTAAACAATTATTATTATTAAAAACAATTTTGAAAAAAAGTTGACTTTAATATTATAGTCAATTTTTGGTCAAATTTCTTTTATTCAAAATATTTATTTTCAAATAGTGCTTTTTTGTATTTTTTTATTATAGTCAAATATTGTTTACAGTTAATTTTTATTTATAGTCAAAATTTTTATTTTCATTTTTATTTATAGTCAAAATTTTTTTTTTTTCATTTATATTTATAGTCAAATTTTTATTTACTAATAATTTTTACTTATAAATTTATAGTCAAATTTTTATTTACAAATAAATTTTTATTTATAGTCAAAATTTTTTTTTTCATTTATATTTATAGTCAAATTTTGATTTACTAATAATTTTTACTTATAAATTTATAGTCAAATTTTTATTTACAAATAAATTTTTATTTATAATCAAATTATTATTTACACTTAATTTTTATTTATAGTGAAATTTGTATTTATAGTGAAATTTAATATTATAGTCAATTTTTTATCAAATTTCTTGTATTCAAAATATTTACATTCAAAAAAGTGCTTTTTTGTATTTTTTTATTATAGTCAAATTTTGTTTACAGTTAATTTTTATTTATAGTCAAAATTTTTATTTTCATTTTTATTTATAGTCAAAATTTTATTTTCATTTATATTTATAGTCAAATTTAATTTTAATCAAAATTTTATATTTATATTAAAAAATTAAATTAATAGTTAAATTTTATTTGTAGTCAAAATTCCTTTTATATTAAAATTTAATCTATAGTCAAATTATATTTAGATATAAATTTCATTTATAGTCAAATTTCATTTGTAATAAAATTTTTTGTATAATTATATTTAATCTATAGTCAAAATTCAAATTGTAGTCCAAATTTTGTTTGTAGTCAAATTTTATATTTATGAGTAAAATTTAATTAACAGTTAAAAATTTTATTTGTAGTCAAAATTTTCTTTTTGGTAAAATTTTAATCTACATTCAAATTAAATCTATGGTACAATTTAAATTATAGTCAAATTTTATTTATAGTCAAATTTACATTGTTTGAAATTTTCTTTAATATAAATAAATTTTCTAAACAGTAAATTTTTTTTTATAGTCAAATTTCATTTTTTGTAATTTTTTTCCTTATAGTCAAATTAAATTTATATAGTAAACTTTTCTTATAGTAATATTTCTCTTATATTTTTGACATTTTGAAATTTTTTTTTAATGTCCTTTATAGTCAATTTTTTTTTATAGTCAAATTTTATTATGAGTAAATTTATTTAATTAAAATTAATTTTTTTATGAAACTATTATTTCTGGAGCACAGCATGGGAATAGAAAGCAAGTTAGAGAATTTCCAATTTTACGTCCCTTATCACATTTCAAGAGATTTTTTGAACAATATCCTAAAGTCCCTTTAATTTGACATGGTTTTTGAGATGCACCCTCTGAAAAAATTTTATTTTATTTTTAGTCATTAAAAATTAATTTTTAATTTTTAACAAAAATAAAAAAAATTTTTTTTTAATAGTCAAAATTTTATTTATATTTTTTTTTATTTTCAAAATTCTTTGAGAGTTCAAATTTTTTTTTTGAAAAATATTAATTTACATTTTGTAATAAAAAAATTCAAAATTAATGTTTTTAAAAAAAAAATTGTACTATATTCTAGTTTGTATAGTCAAATTTATGATAAAATTTCAGTATTGTCGAATTTAAATAGAAATTAGATTTTTTTTTTGAAATTTTAATTATTTTCAAATTTTTTGAACTAATTAATTTATCAAAATAGAAAATAAAAATTTCAAAAAAAAGAAATTCAAAATTTTTTTTTTTGAAAATTTTAGAAATAAAAAAATATATTTTTTTGACAATTGCAGAAATGAAAAAAATATATTTTTTTGAAAATTACAGATATAGAAAAAAATATTTTTTTTCTCCTGAAACAAAAAAAAAAAATGTTTATTAATGTTAAACATACCAGTGACGTAATTAGTAGTTAATAGAACAAGGACAAGAAAAATAAGTATCGACGAAGTAAATTTCATTTTTGATAACAAATTAAGAAAAAAAAATAAATAAATAAAAATAAACAACAACTTTAGTTTTCCTTTATTATTTTTAATATTATGTTTGCAAAATTTAAATTTACAATGAATTTTTTTTTACCGTACATGACTAATTTATATAGTTTAGAGTATTGATAACAATTGTTATAAATAATTAATTATTATCTATAAAGGAAAAAACTATTAAATGTAAAGTTTTTTTCTGCAAATGACAAAATTCCTTTAAACACATGTTTTGTTTTTTTTCTCTTAAAGTTTTTCATTTTCAAAATATAAGCAATTATAACGGCTTAATTTTTTTTTGTAGTCAAATTTTTTTATTTATTTCAGTTATAGTCCAATTTTTTTGTTTTTTTTTGTTACTTATTTCTATTCTCTGTAGTCAAATTTTTGACACACATTTTTTTTCGTAGTCAAATTTTGAATTATAGTCAAATTTTTGGCACTTATATTAATTTTTTGTAGTCAAATTTTACACATAGTCAAATTTTAATTGTAGTCAAACTGGACATGACTTTAAATTTAATTTAAAGTCAAAATTGTAGTCAAATTTTTTGTCACTTATTTTTATTCTCTGTAGTTAAATTTTACTTATAGTCAAATTTTTTGGCACTTATTTTCATTCTCTATAGTCAAATTTTATTTATAGTCAATTTATTCTCACTTATTTTCATTCTCTGTAGTCAAATTTTACTTATAGTCAAATTTTTGTCACTTATTTTCATTCTTTTTAGTCAAATTTTACTTATAGTCAAAATTTATTGATAGTCAAATTGGATTTGTCTTTTAATTTAATTTAAAGTCAAAATTATAGTCAAATTTTGCTAGTAGTCAATTTTTTTTCACTTATTTTTATTCTCTGTAGTCAAATTCTACTTTTATTCCAATTTTTTATCAATTATATTTATTCTTTGTAGTCAAATTTTGCTAGTAGTCAATTTTTTTTCACTTATTTTTATTCTCTGTAGTCAAATTCTACTTTTATTCCAATTTTTTATCAATTATATTTATTCTCTGTAGTCAAATTTTACTTATAGTCAATTTTTTGTCACTTATTTTCATTCTCTGTAGTCAAATTTTATTTATAGTCAATTTTTTGTCACTTATTTTCATTCTTTTTAGTCAAATTTTACTTATAGTCAAAATTTATTGATAGTCAAATTGGATTTGTCTTTTAATTTAATTTAAAGTCAAAATTGTAGTCAAATTTTGCTAATAGTCAATTTTTTTCACTTTTTTCATTCTCTGTAGTCAAATTCTACTTTGTATTCCAATTTTTATCACTTATATTTATTCTTTGTAGTCAAATTTTACTTATAGTCAAATTTCTGATACTTATTTTATATTTTTAGTCAAATTTGACTTCTAGTCATATTTTATTTCTAGTCATAATGCATTTGTCTTTGAATTTAATTTATAGTAGAATTTGTAGTCATATTTTACTTATAGTCAAATTTCTATCACTTAATTTTTATTGTTTTACTATCAAATTTTACTTTTAGTCAAATTTCATTTATAGTCAAATTCGATTTGGTTTTTAATTTAATATAAAGTCAAAATACACTTTTCTCTCTTTGATTTTCACTATATTTGTAGTCAAATTTTTTTTTCTTATTTTGTAGTCATTTTGTAGTCAAAATTTTGTTTATATAGTCAAATATTTTGGAATTATTATCTTTATTTATAAAATTAAATATTAGTAGTATTTTTTGTACACTTTATTATTAATAAAATACTTTTAAAAATAATAGTAATAAACAATTAGTAGTCAAAATAGTAAATGTATTAGGTATTTTATACCATTTGCGCCATCTTTTTCCACTGTAATGTTTACCAAGAACAAGAGACTCCATTAGGCATTTTTCATTTATACAATAAAGAAATGAGCAGCAATCGTCGCTGTCTGTACAGTTTTTTCCAGTTCCGATGCATTTTTCTAAATGAAAGTAATGAAAATATTTTTTTAAGAAAAAATAGTTTTAAATAGTTTTTAATTTTATAGTGAAATTTTGAATTTATTATAAATAAATTTAATTTAAAATCAAAAATAATAGTAAAAATTAAATTATAGTCAAATTTACTTTGTAGTCAAATTTAATCTATAGTAAAAATTAATCTATAGTCAAATTTAATTTATAGTCAAATTTAATATATAGTAAAAATTAATCTATAGTCAAATTTAATATATAGTAAAAATTAATCTATAGTCAAATTTAATTTATAGTCAAATTTAATCTATAGTCAAATTTAATTAATAATAAAATTATATATTTATAGTCAAATTTAATGAATAGTCAAATTGTATACATTTATAGTCAAATTTTATATTTATAGTAAAATTTAATTAATAGTCCAATTTGTATATTTATAGTCAAATTTAATTAATAATCAAATTTTATATTTATAGTCAAATTTAATTAATAGTCCAATTTGAATATTTATAGTCAAATTTTATATTTATAGTAAAATTTCATATATAGTAAAATTTAATTCATTGTTAAAATTTAATCAGAATAAAATTTAACCAATAATCAAATTTTGTTTGTAGTCAAATTTTATTTACAGTCAAAATTTAAACTGTAGTTAAATTTAATTCATAATTAAATCTATATCTATACTTAAATTTTGTTTATAGTAAAATTATATATTTATATTATATTTTGTTTATAGTAAAACTATAATTTATAGTAAAAATTTTAGTCAAAAATTAATTAAATCTACAGTTAAATTTCATTTGTATAGAAAAATTTAATTACATATTGTTGAAATTTTGAAATATTTTCATTTAATTTAAATAAATTTTAATTTGTTAAATATTAACATTTTCTGTTTTTTTTTGTAATAAAAATAATTTTTTTTTTTTTGTAATTGAAAAAGAAAATTTTTGAAACAAACCTTCGCTTGAAACATCATTAAAATTAAATACAATGAGTACTAAAAATACGATTATCAAGGAAGAGAAAAATTTCAATTTTGAACTGAATTGTAAAAACATTTTTACACTTAGTTTATTAATAACGTTAATAAGATTTTTTTTATAATTTGTTATAATTTTATTTATTTTTTATTTATTATATATAAAATATTTATTTTTTTTAATAAAATATTTATTTTTTTTGATTATTTATAAAAAATAAAATAAATTACACATAAATAAAATTTAAACTGTCTTTTTAAGTTGAGAAGTCACAAAAGTGTAATACTCCTTTTATTCAAAAAAGAGAAAAAAAATTTTTTTTTCACTTTCCATTAGAATATAGATTGTAGAAAATTATTTAACTATTTTCAATGAGTTGAAATTACATTTAATTGTCATTTTCTCACTTTTAATGATTTAAATTGTTTGCAAATTGATAAAAGTACGATAAACAAATTATTTTTTATAAATTTAAAAAAATAAAAATGCCATTTTGGATTTACATTTTTTGAATTTTTATTCATTAATATTGATATATTATATTTTCATTATTTGTAGTCAAATTTTACTTATAGTCAAATTTTTGGCACTTATTTTCATTCTCTATAGTCAAATTTTATTTATAGTCAATTTATTATCACTAATTTTCATTCTCTGTAGTCAAATTTTACTTATAGTCAAATCTTTGTCACTTTTTTTCATTTTTTGTAGTCAAATTTTACTTATAGTCAAAATTTATTGATAGTCAAATTGGATTTGTCTTTTAATTTAATTTAAAGTCAAAATTGTAGTCAAATTTTGCTAATAGTCAATTTTTTTCACTTATTTTCATTCTCTGTAGTCAAATTTTATTTATAGTCAATTTATTATCACTAATTTTCATTCTCTGTAGTCAAATTTTATTTATAGTCAATTTATTATCACTAATTTTCATTCTCTGTAGTCAAATTTTACTTATAGTCAATTTTTTATCACTTATATTCTTTTTCTGTAGTCAAATTTTACTTATAGTCAAATTTTTCGCAATTATTTTCATTCTCTACAGTCAAATTTTATTTATAGTCAATTTTTTGTCACTTATTTTTATTCTCTGTAGTCAAATTTTACTTACAGTCAAATTTTTGTCACTTATTATCATTCTCTATAGTCAAATTTTATTTATAGTCAATTTTTTGTCACTTATTTTTATTCTCTGTAGTCAAATTTTACTTACAGTCAATTTTTTATCACTTATATTCTTTTTCTGTAGTCAAATTTTACTTATAGTCAATTTTTTCGCACTTATTTTCATTCTCTACAGTCAAATTTTATTTATAGTCAATTTATTATCACTTATTTTCATTCTTTGTAGTCAAATTTTACATATAGTCAAATTTTTGTCACTTATTTTCATTCTTTATAGTCAAATTTTGCTTACAGTCAAACTTATTTTTATTTTTAATTTTAAAATTTTATTTATAGTTTATATTGGCTTTTGACTAAAAATTCCATTACCATAGTTAAATAGTCCTCAAATTTTTATTCACAGTTAAAATTTTTTTTATCATTAAATTTAATTTGTAGTCAAAATTTTTTTTACTTTTCGAATTTTATTTAAAAAAAAAAGTTTTCTTACAGTCAAATTTCTATTATTTGCAAACAATTTTTTTGTTGTTAAATAAGTATTCGGAATGAAAAATTCTAAATAATAAAATTTTAATTGTAGTCAAATTTTTTATTTTTTTGGTTTTACTTAAAATGCATTAGTTTTTTTTTTAGGTAATTTATTTATTTTTTTTACATTTTTTTTAATTTTTAGATAAAAACAGGAATGCGTGCGTTATATTTCCTTCTTTGTGACTAGAAAAAAAAAATAAAATCCTATGCATCTGGAGCACAACAAGGTTTAAAAAGACAAGTAAGTGGTCTTCCAAGACGAGTTCCATTATCACATTTAAATATTGACCCAGAACAAAATCCTAATTTTTCTTCGACATGACACGCTGTTAGCGATGCAACTTCTGAAAAAAAATTTTTTTTTCCTTAATAATTTCAAAATTTCATATTTTTTGTATTTTTTTGACATTTCCCTTTTTTGTAGTCAAAAAACAAAATTTTATAGTCAAATTTTAGTATTTGTCATTCAAGGTCAGGTAAAAATTGCCAAAATTTATCATTTCTTTTTTATAGTCAAAATTTCTTCCACGGTTTTCAGTACTTGTAGTAAAATTATACAAAAATAATTCAATTTTTATAGTCAAATTTTAACTATATAGTAAAAATTATTATAGTCAAATTATTAAAGTAAAAATTATAATATTACAATTTATTAAAGTAAAAATTACTATGGTACAATTTTTTATAGTAAAAATAACTATAAAACAATTTATTAAAGTAAAAATTATTGTAGTACAATTTTTTATGCAAAAAATTATTATAATACAATTTTTTATTGTAAAAATTTTTTAAGAACAAATTATTATGTAGTACAATTTGTTATAGTTAAAATTATTATGTAGTACAATTTATTATAGTAAAAATTACTATAGTACTATTTTTTATTGTAAAAATGACTATAGTACAATTTATTAAAGTACAAATTATTGTAGTACAATTTTTTATAGTAAAAATGACTATAGTACAATTTATTAAAGTAAAAATTACTATAGTACAATTTATTAAAGTAAAAATTACTATAGTACAATTTGTTATAGTTAAAATTATTATAGTACAATTTATTATAGTAAAAATTACTATAGTATATTTTTTTATAGTAAAAATGACTATGGTACAATTTATTAAAGTAAAAATTATTGTAGTACAATTTTTTATAGTAAAAATGATTGTAGTACAATTTTTTTTAGTAATAATTATTATTGTAAAAATTATTATTGAACAAATTATTATAGTAAAATTTATTATAACAAAATTTATTATAGTAAACATTGTTATAGTAAAAATTATTACAATATAAATTATTACACTACCTAAAAATTTATTTTAGTAAAAATTATTTTTTATCAAATTTAAGTTATATAGTCAAAATTCATTTGTGAATAAAAATTGGAAAATAGTCAAATATTTTCTAAAAATTAAATTTCTCTTTTTATAAAAAATAATCTTATATTCAAAATTTACTATAGAAATAGTCAAATTTTCAAATATTTAAATTTCAAATAGTCAAAAAAATTATAGTCAAAAAAAAAGATTACAGTCAAATTTTTTTTTTGTTTTTAATAATTTTTTTAGTTTTATAGTCAATTCATACCTGTAACATAATAAGCAGTATATACAATGAGAACAAAGAAAACTAGTGTCGATGACGAAAATTTCATTTTTGATAATTTAAAAATTACAAAAAAAGTAACTTTAGTTAAATTTTTATAATATAAAAATATTATTAAAATATTGATACAAAATGTGAATTTAAAATGAATTTTTTTTTACATAAGTGTACTAATTTATATATAAAGTGATTATCACTTTCTTATCGCCTATTCCGTCAATAAAGACTATTAGAATATGTTTTTTTTCTATTCATCATTGAACACAGTGAAACTTGTTTTTATTTTGCAAAATGGTTAAAAGAATAAGAAAAAAAAATGACAATTTTTTATATAAAAAATTATCTATACAGGTAAATTGATTATCATAACTACAACGTTTCATTTTGTAATTCAGTACCTCATTTTTTTTATTCAAATGAATAATAATAAATTAAACATTTTAGCAAATACATATCGTAAACTCGTGGGAAATTTATTTAAATTGTAGTCAAATTTTTTGTTTATCGATAAAATTAATTTTGTTTATACGTATGTATTATTGTATCAAATTTTTTTTTTATAGTCAAAATTAGATTTATAGTCACAATAAGTTTATAGTCAAAAAATTTGGATATACCCGTGTGGAAAAGTGATGTGGGCCCCCAGCGGGGGCCCTTATGGATCGCCCTCATGCCATGAGGGGCGCATATGGATGATCCATAGGGGCCCCTCATGGAAACGACATGCTCATCGATGAGGGCGCCCGCATGGGCGATCCATGAGGGTGCCCCTACGGGCGCCCTTATGGGCCCTCACGTTTGCCCTCATCTTGCCCTCATCTTGCCCTCAAGTTTGCCATAATGTTTTTTAATCAATAATATTAATAATAAAAGTTAATTAATAATAAATAAGCTTAAGTTATGAATAAATAACATATTTATTTAATAATTATTCAATTTTAAATTAAATTCTTACTCAAATTGAATTTATTAATTAACGTTCTAATTAATTAACTGTCGGATATAATTAAAAGTAATAATAAATTAATTAATTAAAAAATTAAAAAATATGTAATTTATGCATACTATTAACCGATATTTTCATTTTTCAATTAATTCATACATAGAATTAATGATTAAACGCAAACCTGAGAAATAAATAAATCTAACGCATGGGGGGAATCGAACCTACGACCTACGGACTATGAGTCTAACGCTTTACCAACTACGCTACGCACGCTACTTCAAAACGAATGCTAACTTCTTGATGCTATTTAAACTTGAAAAATACCTAACAAAGAAAAGTGCTTAACATCATTTAGTTAAAGTTAAGATATTAAATTATATTTTCCAATCAAATGCAATTTATAAAATATAATTAATTATATGCTTTATGATTATTATCATGAATCATCTCAGGCGAATTTTCAAAAAAGTGTAAATATATTTTTATTAAAAACGCGTTTTTCGTTGTTTTGAATCATTGGAAACATTCATTTTTTGTTGATAAAAAAATATTTGATTTTTGGACTTAGAAAATTTTGCTAATCGATCATGAGGGCGATCCATGCGGGCCCCTACGGTGGCCCTCATCTATTTTGCCATAAGTGTGAGTGTTATTTTCAAAAAAGTGTAAATATATTTTTATTAAAAACGCGTTTTTCGTGGTTCTGAATCATTATAAACATTAATTTTTTGGTGATAAAAAAATATTTGATTTTTGGACTTAGAAAATTTTGCTAATCGATCATGAGGGCGATCCATGCGGGGCCCCTACGGTGCCCCTCATGGATTCGCCATATGGATCAGCCCTCATGGGCCCCCGCCGGGGGCCCCGAACTCTTGAGGGCAAGATCGTGGCTTTTTCCACACGGGTAGTCAAAATTATATTTCAAATTAAAATTAGGTTTATAGTACAAATGAAATTTATAGTCAAATTAAATTTATAGTCAAAATTTTATTGAAAATCAAAATTACGTTTTTTATCACGCAATTAGGTTTATAGTCAAAAAATTTGGATATAGTCAAAATTACGTTTAAATTTTATAGTACTAATTTTTTTTTTATAGTACAAATTATATTTATAGTCAAAATTATGCTACAATTCAAAATTAGGTTTATAGTCAAACTAAGGGTTTAGTTAAATGTTTATTTATATACAAATTTTTGCTAATAGTCAAAATTAAATTTACTGTCAACATTATGTTTGTAGTAAAAAAATTTTAGATATAGTCAAAATTAGGTTTAAAATCAAAATTATTTTTATGGTCCAAATGAAATTTATAGTCAAATTAAGTTTATAGTCAAAATTGAATTGAAAATCAAAATTACGTTTTTTATCACGCAATTAGGTTTATAGTCAAAAAGTTTGGATATAGTCAAAATTACGTTTAAATTTTATAGTACTAATTTTTTGTTTATAGTACAAATTATATTTATAGTCAAAATTATGCTAAAATTCAAAATTAGGTTTGTGGTCAAAATAAAGGGTTCGGTTAAATATTTATTTATTTATAAATTTTTGCTAATAGTCAAAATTAAATTTACAGTCAAAATTATGTTTGTAGTAAATAAATTTTAGATATAGTCAAAATTAGGTTTAAAATCAAAATTATGTTTACAGTCCACGTTAGATTTATAGTGAAATTAAGTTTATAGTCAAAATTAAATTGAAAATAAAAATTACATTTATTATCACAATTATTTTTATAGTCAAAAAATTTGGATATAGTCAAAATTATGTTTCAAATTAAAATTAGGTTTATAGTCCAAGTGAAATTTATAGTCAAAATTGTATTGAAAATCAAAATTACGTTTTTTATCACGCAATTAGGTTCATAGTCTAAAAGTTTAAACAAAGTCAAAATTACGTTTAAATTTTATAGTACTAATTTCTTTTTTATAGTACAAATTTTATTTTTTTAGTCAAAATTATGCTACAATTCAAAATTAGGTTTATAGTCAAAATAAAGGGTTTAGTTAAATGTTTATTTATATACAAATTTTTGCTAATAGTCAAAATTAAATTTACAGTCAACATTATGTTTGTAGTAAAAAAATTTTGGATATAGTCAAAATTAGGTTTAAAATCAAAATTATGTTTATAATCCAAGTTAGATTTATAGTCAAATTAAGTTTATAGTCAAAATTAAATTGAAAATAAAAATTACATTTATTATCACAATTATTTTTATAGTCAAAAAATTTGGATATAGTCAGAATTAGGTTTAAATTTTGAATTAGGTTTATAGTACAAATTGTATTTATAGTCAAAATTATGCTAAAAATCAAAATTAGGTTTATAGCCAAAATAAAACGTAAAGTTAAATTTTTATTTTTTACAAAATTTTGATTATAGTCAAATTTTGGTTATAGTAAAAATTATGCTTATATTAAAAAATTTGAATATAGTCAAAATTAGGTTTAAAATCAAAATTAGGCTTATAGTCAAAATTAGATTTATAGTCAAAATTATGTTGATAAAAGCAAAATTAGGATTACAGTTAAAATTAGCTTATAGTCAAAAATAAATTTATTTTTAAAATTAAGTTTGTAGTCAAAATTACGTTATAATCAAAAGTAGGTTTATTTTTATTAGGTTTATGGTTAAAATTTGGTTACAGTGAAAATTGGATTTATTTTTAAAATAAGGTTTATAGTCAAAATTAGTTTCTTTTATATTTAATTTTTATTTATAGTGAAATTATTTTTGAATTTAAATTTTACTTGCAGTGAAATTGATTTTGTTTTCAAAAATTTTATTTACTGTTAAATATTGTATTTGTTTAACAATTTGTAGTTAAATTTTTTTTTTAGTCAAAATGGTTTAGAGTCAAAATTTTTTGTAGTCCAAATTTGTTTTGTAGTCAAATTTTTTTTTTCTAGTCAAATTCTTTTTGTATTCAATTTATTTGTAGTCAAAATTTTTATTTACTAATTAAATTCTTTTTTATTCTTATAAATTTTTTTTTAATAGTTGAATAATATTTTTTGAAACTTATTTTCATGATTTTTTTTTTAAATTTATTTGTAGTCAAATAATTTTTCTTAAATACCCCAAAAATCAAGTTTTTTGTACAATACATTTATATTATCTAAATAAATTCCATTGTTTGCTTAATTTTTTCTTAATAAAATTTAATAACTATATTTATTACAATTTAAATTTTGGTAAAAATCAGTATACTTACTACATAAAATTTAATAATAATTCTACATAAATTTTTATTTTTTAATTAATTTGTTCTATTAATTTGCTAATTTTTTTTTTTTGACAATGGAATATTTTATTTCAATTTAAATTTTTTTTTTTTTAATTTTATTTTTTACATTTAGTTTTTTTCTAAATTATGAATTAAAATTTTTTTTTTTTGTGACTACAAAATTAGTCAGATGTATCCTCGGTTGTTGCTTCAGTTGGTTCATCGGTTGGTGCATCGGTTGGTGCATCGGTTGTTGCTTCTGGAGCACAGCATGGGGCAAATAAGCATTTAAGTGGTCTTCCTAATTTCATTCCTTCCTTACATTTAAATATTGAACTTGAACAAGTTCCTGATTCTCCTTTTACTTTACATTCCGTTGCACCTGAAAGAAAAAAAAAAGAAATTTTTTTCACCCTCATTAGGTTTTTATTTTTATATTTTGTATTTCAATATTTTAGGAATTTTCCAATTTTTTTTTTTTGTAGTAAATTTTCAATGTAGTCAAAAATTTTTTTGTAGTCAAATTTTTTTATTGTCAACATTTTTTTATAGTAAAATTTCATTGTAGTGAAAATTTTTTTTAATCAAATACTTTTGCTGACAATTTTTTTTTTATTCAAATTTTTTTGTAGTCAAAAAATTTTTTTAGTCATTTTTTTGTAGTCAACATATGTTTTTTTTAGTCAATTTTCATTGTAGTCAAATTTTTTTTTAGTCAAATATTTTTTGCTGTCAAATATTTTTTGCTGTCAAATTTTTTTGTAGTCAACTTTTTTTATAGAAAATTTTCATTTTAGTCAAATACTTTTGCTTTCAAATTTCTTTTTAGTCAAAAATGATTGTAGTCATTTTTTTGTAGTCAAAAATTTTTATAGTAAATTTTCATTGTAGTCAAAATTTTTTTTAGTAAATTTTCATTGTAGTCAAAAATTGTTTTAATAAAATAATAAAGTATTTTACTTACAGTCAATTTTTGTTGTAGTCAAATTTTTTTAGTCAACTTTTTTTGTAGTCAATCTTACATGGTGTAAAAATTTGTTGTAGTCAAAATTTTTATAGTCATTTGTTTGTAGTCAAATTTTATTGCAGTAAATTTTAATTCTAGTTTTAAAATTTTTTTAGTCAAATGTTTTTGTTGTCAACTATTGTTGTAGTCAAATTTTTTGTATTTATTTTTTTTTGTAGTCAACTTCTGTCAAATATAGTCAATATATAAATATAGATAGTCAAATTATAATCAAATTATAGTCAAATTGTAGTCAAAGTATAGTCAAATTATAGTCTTAAAATATTTTAATTAAATTATAGTCATGAGATTTGTAATTCAATTTATTCTAAATTTGTAGTTTGGTAATTATAGTCAAAATTATAGTCAAAATTATAGTCAAAATATAGTCTTAAATTAATTTAATTGAATTATGTATAGTCAAAAAAATTTCAATTTCATTTGTACTAAATTTGTAGTTTGCTAATTATAATAAATTGTAGTCAAAATATAGTCAAATTACAGTCAAATTGTAGTCAAAGTACCGTCAAAATTATAGTCTTAAAATATTTTACTTAAATTATAGTCAAAATATTTTGAATATAATTTATACAAAATTTGTAGTTGGCAAATAATAATAAAATATAGTCAAAATATAGTCAAAATATAGTCAAAATATAGTCAAAATATAGTCAAAATATAGTCAAAATATAGTCAAAATATAGTCAAAATATTTTAATCAAATTAAAGTAAAATTACTTTCTTTTTACATATTACTTAATTATTCACAAACTCTTATAGTATAAATTTGTCAATTTTGTAGTCAAATTTCGAATATTTCATTTGTAGTCAAATTTGACTAAAAATTAATGTTTTTCAATATTTTTGAATAATTATAAAATTTTTCAGTTAAATTATTACAAAAAAATTACTTTTTGTAAATGTTTGAAATAATTTTTTTTGTAGTCAAAATTTAACTAAAATTGAATTTTTTAAAAAATTTTCAATTATTAATTTTAATATCATACCTTCGACGTAATTAGCCGTTAATACGAGAAGGACAAGAAGAACAAGCATTGATGTAGTATATTTCATTTTTATTTTTTTTTTTAAGTTAAGTTATTACTTTTTAATGGTTTAAAATTTTAATGTTAAATGAATTTCTCGTCGCAAAATATTTCTCTATATATATAGTAATTGCCACTCTTATCTCTCCTTCCGCAAGAAAACACTAAAATTTATTGTTTTTTTTTTTTTTTATTTTACCATCGAACATAGCCAAACTTGTTTTTTTTTCATCCAAGTATTATAAGAAAAAATAACAATTTTTCATATAAAATTATCTATAAAGGAAAACAAATTATTATGAATAAACTTATACATTTTATATATATATTTTTTTAAAATATATCTTTATTACTTTATTATTCTATAAAATTAAATAAATAGATAAATGCAACATTTAATAATGTAGTATTTTTTTTTTTTTTTTAATTTTTCTTACATAAACTTTTTACGGGCAATTTTCATTAAAGTTTCTAATTTTTTTTGTGGACTTATTTGTTTTACAGTCAAATTTTTTATTTACTATACATTATTTATAGTCAAATCTTTTATTGTTGATTATTTTTAATATTTTGTATTTAAAAATTTTATGTAGTCAAATTTTTTTGTAATTTTATTTTATTAGTACTCACATTTTCGTTTATAGACAAAAATTAGGTTTATAGTCAAAAATTAGATTTATAGTCAAAATTAGGTTTATAGTACAAATTAGGTTTATAGTTTAAATAAGGGGTATAGTTAAATTTTTATTTATATACAAATTATTGTTTATAGTCAAACTTAAATTTTTAATCACAATTAAGTTTTATAGTCAAAAAAAAATTTGATATAGTAAAAATTAGGTTTATAGTCCAAATAATATTTATTAAAAAAAAGTTAAAATTAGGTTTATACTCAAAATATTTATAGTCAAAATAAACTTATAGTCAAAATTATGATGAAACTTAAAATTTGATTTGTAGTCAAAATAAGGTTTATAGTATAAATGAGGTTTATAGTCAAAATAAAGGGTATAGTTAAATTTTTATTTATATACAAATTTTTGTTTATAGTCAAACTTAGATTTTTAATAACAATTAAGTTTATTTATTTATTTATTTATTTATTTACACGGGCAATATCGTAATAAAGCCCTGTCGTACAAAGTACTGTGTTTACAAAAATATAAGACTTATTTACTAATTTATAGTAAAAAAAAATTGGATATAGTAAAAATTAGGTTTATAGTCCAAATAATATTTATAGTCGAAATTATAAAAAAAAGTTAAAAATAGGTTTATACTCAAAATATTTATAGTCAAAATTATGATGAAACTTAAAATTTGGTTTGTAGTCAAAATTAGGTTTATAGTACAAATGAGGTTTATAGTGAAAATTAGGATTACATAAAATCAAATTTATTATTTACATTAAAAATTAGGTATATATATAAGCAAATTTTTGTTTATAGTCAAAATTATGTTTACAGTCAAATTTTTGGTTTATAGTCAAATTTGATTATAGTCAAAACTAGATTTAGTTATTTTTAATATTAGGTTTAGAATGAAATTTAGGTTTATAATCAAAATTATATTTGTAGTCATAATTAGATTTAAAATCGAAATTAATTTTATAGTCAAAATTTTTCTCTATAGTCAAAATTTGGTTTATAATCAACATTAGGTTTATAATCAAAAATTTTTTTTATATTCAAAATTGTATTTTTAGTCAAAAATAAGTTAAATTTTAAAAATTAGTTTTAAAAAGAAAATTAATTTTTTAGTCAAAATTATATTTATAGTTAAAGTTAAATTTTTATTTATATAGAAATTTTTGTTTATGAACGAAATTAGATTTGTAGACAGAATTCCAAATTAGATTTATAGTTTAAATTTATTTTATAGTCAAAATTAGCTTCTTAATCCTAAAGTCAAATCTTTTGTTTTATAGTCAAAATTATAAATATACAGTTAAATTTTGGTTTAAAGTTTAAATTACATTTATGTATAATCACAATTAAGTTTATAGAGAAAAAATTTATATACATGTATTCAAAATTAGGTTTGCCTAAACTCAAATTTTTTATTTACAGTCAAAATTATATATATATTGAAATTCTTATTTATTGTTGAAAATTAGGGTAATAATTAAAATCTAGTTTATAGTCAAAATTAGATTTATAGTTGCAATTTAATTTATAGTCAAAATCAGGGTAAAAATCTAAATTACGTTTATAGTCAAAATTTTTGTTTATAGTCAAAATGTGATTTATAGTCAAAAATTATATTTATAATTCTAATTTGGTTTCAAATCAAAATTAGGTTTATAGTCAAATTTTTGTTTATAGTCAAAAATTATATTTTTAGTCATAATTAGGTTTCAAATCAAAATTTTATAGTCAAATTTTTTTTTATATAGTAAAAAGTAGGTTCATTATAAAAATTAGGTTTACAGTAAAAAATTATATTCTTAGTCATAATTAGGTTTCTAATCAAAATGAGGTTTATAGTCAAAATTTTTTGTTTATAGTCAAAAATTATATTTATATATTAGGTTTATAGTAAAATTTTTTGTTTATAGTCAAAAATTATATTTGTAGTCAAATTTAAATTTACAGTCAATATCAAATTTTAAAATTAAAATTTTATTTATAGTCAAAAATTTTATTTACAGTAAAAATTAAATTTATTATAAAAATTAGATTTATAAGTGAAAATTATAGTCAAAATTAGATTTTATAGTCAAATTGTTGTTTATAGTCAAAAATTATATTTTTAGTTATAATTAGATTTCAAATCAAAATTAGGTTTATAGTCAAAAATAAGTTTATAATTAAAATTAAATTGAAAAATGAAAATTATGTTTATAGTCAAATTTTTTCTTTATAGTCAAAATTTTATTTTTCATTTAAATTTTAGTTAAAAATCTAATTTTTTTATAGTCAAATTTTTATATTCTTTTTTTTTTGTAGTCAATTTTTTTTAATCCAAATTATTATATTCAAATTTTTTTTGTAGTCAAATTTTTTTTTTTTTTTTTTTTTTACTAAAATTTTTAATATTTTTGAAATAAAATAGGAAATAAGCGAGGAAATAAGTTTTGTTTGTTCAAGTGGAAAGATGAAAAAAGGGATATACGCATTATATACCTATATATATATATATACACTTATTTGTGGATGGGATATTCGAAGATGGGTCACTTAAGAAGCATTATGAGAGAAATGCATCTAGAAGGGAAAACAGTTTCCGAGTGAACTGCATTCGAGATACATGAAGCGCGAGTTAAAATAAATTTTCTTATTTTTTTCATTGTTTTTAAAGTTTTTATTATTATTATTATTATTTTTTTATAAATTTTTATTTTTTTATAAAGTATTTTATAATTATAATTTTTTTTAATGTTTCACGTTAATCTTATATTTTACAAATATTGTAATATTTACAAAATATTTACATAAATTTTCACTTTTTAATTGAATGTTTATTATTATTATTATTATTATTATTATTATTATTATTATTTTGTACATATAAGCAACTATTATTAATTTCATAAATAATTAGACGATAAGTGTGTGTATATATATATATATAAATTATCAATTTGGTGAGTAAATAATATTTATATTTATATTATTCAAAGTATGTTTTTTTGCAAACTAAAAAATAAGTAGAAAAAAAATGATAATTTTTAATAATTAATAAAAAACAATTTTTTTTTTAATTTAAAAAATAAAAAAAATTTTTTTTTTTTTAATTTTACATGAAATGTCTAAATAAATAAATAAATAATTATTTATTTTACTGCAATAGAGAAAATTGCTTCTATATTAACAGAAATTGAATTTAAAAAAATAAATAAATAAATAAACATAACTTTTGAGAATTTTATTAAAAAGAAAAAAGAATATTACGTTTTCAAAATTGAAAGAATTTTGTAAAATTGTTTTTGTATTTTTTTTTTTTTAATTGAAAAATTTTTATACATATAATTTTTTTTTTTTTTTTTAATGGAAAATTTCATATGGAATGCCCCATACATAAGCGCAAAGCCGGCTGTCCTTGGTTAAAAGCGAGTCTTCCAATATAATATATACATAAATTAACTAATATTTTTCATTCTTTTTTTTTTTTTTTTTTAATAATAATAAATATTTTTAACATAATTTTTATTATATTGTATTTTATTTTTTTTATTTAGTCCTGATTTTAAATTGTTATATTTATTATTTATTATTATTTTTATTATTTATTTTATTTAAAATAATAATAATAATAATAATATAATTTATAAATACTAGAAATATTATTTATAATATATTTGCAATAAAAATAAATTTTTTTTAAATTTATCGCCTAGGGTGACCAAATACCCTAGAGCCAGCCCTGTATATTTTTTTTTCTTTTAATTTAAAAATAATTAATATTTTTTCTCATAAATACAATAAAATAAAAAATATATTTGTATTTCTAATATCGCTTCCTTAAAATAAGGTGGGTGGCTACCCCCAACCTAGAGGCAGCCCTGATTATTTTTTTTTTTAAATAAATTTTTTTTTGGCATAAATACATATATTTGTATTTTTAATATTGCATTCTTTTTGGCGCCTAGGGTGGCACCCCCCTACCCTAGAGCCAGCCCTGAATATTATTATAATTTTTTTTTAAATAGTTAATTATTTTTATATAAAAATATATTTTTATTTTTAATATTGCTTTTTTTTAAATTTGGCGCCTAGGGTGGCACCCCCCTACCCTAGAGACAGCCCTGAATATTATTATAATTTTTTTTTAAATAGTTAATTATTTTTATATAAAAATATATTTTTATTTTTAATATTGCTTTTTTTAAAAATTTGGCGCCTAGGGTGCCCCCCCCCTACCCTAGAGCCAGCACTGTTTATTAATTTTTTATTTCTTTTTTTAATTAAAAAAAAAATTTTTAATAATAATAATTTTTTTTTTTCCCTCAACAGTGAACGATGAATTTCATTTTATTATCAATTTTTCTATGCGTCTCACCATCATTATCGGAATTGCGAAAGGAATATTTGCCATTTCGTAAGAGGCACAATATTTTCAATAAATTGAGAAAACGTCAAACAAACAATGGAGGAGGATATTTAGAGCAATGTGCAATTGTTAATTTTTCAAATGAAGTTAATTTTTATGGAAAAGTTAATGTTGTAGCATTTCTCGATGCAACATGGCAATACAGTCATCGACAGGCAGTTATGTAAATGATAATTATAAATTTTTATTATTATTATTTTTTTTTATTTTTTCATTATTATTATTATTATTATTAAATTTATTTAAATATAAATAAAAATTTTTTTATTTATAAATTACTACATTGATGCAAAATGTCATCATTTGTAATTTTAGAACTGAAAAATGATTTTTTTTTTTTAATCTCTAGGGTCAAAAGTAGCTATTTTTATTCCTAGGGAGTAAAATTGCTGATTTTAACCCTAGGAAATAAAATGCCCTCTTTTTAACCGGAGGAAATAATATTAAATTAATTCTAGTAATAACTTTATTTATATTTTACAATTATAATAATAATGTATATAATAATAATAATAATAATAATAATAATAATAATAATTGTTACTATAATTGTTATTATAATTATTATTACAATTATTATTAAACATGTATTTTTATTTATATTTATGCATTCCATAAATTAATATATTAAAAAAAAATGAAGCTCTTTATAACTTTAGAACAGAAAAATGAATTTTTTTAATCTCTAGGTTCAAAAGTAGCTCTTTTTAACCCTAGGGAGAAAAATTATTAATTTTTACCCTAGAAAATAAAATCACCTATTTCTAACCCTAAGAAATATAATATTACATTAATTCTAGTAAAAGAATTTTTTTAATTATTTTATAATTATAATAATTATAATAATTATTGTCAAATCGTTATTGTCATTATTATTATTTTTTTTAATTATTATTATTATTATCAAAAAAAATATTATTACTAAAAAATAAATTAATAAAAATAAAAAAATTGTTAATAATAATAATAATAATAATAATAATAATAATAATAATAATAATAATAATAATAATAATAATAATAATAATAATAATAATAATAATAATAATAATAATAATAATAATGAAACGTACATATGTGATAAAATAATAATTTTTTTTTTCAGGCTAAAAGATTTAAAAGGACGTTTCGAAAGATTTGGCTTAATGGATATTAATTTTTTTGTTATTAATTCAATGCCAACGACAATTACACATCAAACGGAAATTGATGTTGAGAAAAAAACATGGATGACAATTAATTCAAGTGAAACGACTGATGATGATGATGATGATAATAATGATTTTCCTCATGTTAAACTTTCTATAGAATTATTAAAAGAAATATTGGGAAATGAAATTATTTTTATACAAGATAATAATAATTTTGAAATATGGAAAAAACTTCATGTTTCACGTGATCAAATTATTGTTGTTGATGGGTTAGTAATTAATTTTGAAAAAAAAAAGAATTTTTTTTTTTTTTTTTAATTTTATTTGAATAATAATTTTTTTTTTTTAATATTAATAATTTTTTTTTTCTTGTCAATTATATAATAAGTTGATAAATAATATATATTTTATTATATAATTAATTTTAATGTGTGACGCACTTTGTGAAAAGGGACCAAAAAGAAAAAAAAATTTATGATAGTTTTGGTAAAAAAAAAAATTGATTTGTTTTTGATAGTTTTTTAATACTTTGGTTCAAAAAAAAAAAAAAAAAAATTAGAGCTTATGTTTATGATTGTTTCATATTTTGATTCATAAAAAATTATAGGTTATGTTAATAATAGTTTTGATTAAAAAAAAATTATAGGTTATGTTCATGATAGTTTTTATTAAAAAAAATGAATAGTTTTTGATAATTTTTGTATACTTTTGTTCAAAAAAAAAAAAATTAGAGGTTATGTCTATAATAGTTGTAGTTAAAAAAAATTATAGGTTATGTTTTTAGAAGTTTTTGTTGAAAAAAAATTATAGGTTAATTTTTACGTTAGTTTTATAGTTTAAAAAATCATAGGTTGTTTTTGGTGGTTTTGGTTAAAAAATTTATAGGTTATGTTTATGATAGTTAACGTAACATAACCTATAATTTTTTTTTTTTTACTTTTCAGTTGCATTTTTTTTTTTAAGTGCGTCACATATAATAAAATATCAACTATAATCTAGGGGTTAAAAGTGCTTTTTTATAATCCTAGTGAGAAAAATGATCGTTTTTACCCCTTAGGAAGAAAAATAATTTTTTTTTACCTCTAGGAAGGAGAATAATTTTTTTTCCCTAAAACTAGGGAGTAAAATAACCTCTATATTTATCATTATTGATTCAAATTATTTTTTTTTTTCTAGTTGTGGACAATTAACATATCAAGTGATTGTTCCTTGGAGTATTTTACATTTTCCCTATGTTAAGGCGGCAATACTTTCCACATTTAATGACGAACCATGTGGTCCATGTAAAGTACGTTAAAAATATTTATTATTATTATTATTATTTTTATTATTATTTGTTTATATTTATTATTATATAACAGTAATATAGCAACAGTGATTCATTCCGAGGTTCTGATCTCGGCTAAGTACCTACAGTCGGTAACTGCTCGATTGATAATGCAGATTTCTACTTTATCAGCAGTCGGCAAGGTAGGGATATGACAAATTTTTCAAATCGATCGATAATGTAGGTAACTGTTTTTGCCAATTTCAATGTCCAGTCGGTGTAACAGTGTCCTACCTTATCGATCGATTTGAAATTTTTTTTTGTCAGATCCCTACCTTGCCGACTGCTGATAAAGTAGAAATCTGCATTATCAACCGAGCAGTTACTGACTGTAGGTACTTAGCCGAGATCAGAACCTAGGAAAGAATCACTTTTCCTATACTACTTATAATACAACGTATAAATTAAAACTAAATTTAAATAATTAAAAAAAAAATTTATTTTTTTCCTCTCCTTAATAATATTTCAATATTTGTCCAATTAGGCAAACAATTTTGAAGAAATGAAGCCATATGAGCCAATTAATGATGAGGCTCAAATTTCAACGAATCAAAATGAAACTATTTATTTAGAAAAAGAAGAAAAACAAGAAAATGAAGAAAAAGAAGAAGAAGTTATAAATGAAAAAATTGAAAATTTAAAAAAATTAACACAATCAATGACAAAATTAACCTCAAATAATGAAGAAATAAATAGAAAATTATTTAATGAAATTGAAAAAACAAGAAATAAAGAAATAAAGAATATTGACAAAAAATTGTATGAAATTGAAGAAATACTAAAAGTATTTGAAGAAAAAATGAATAAATCTGAAGAAAAAGTGAAGGTAATAGATGAAGAAATTGAAACAACAACGACAACAACAGACGTAAAATTAACAGATAAAAATTTAAAAATAATACAAGAAAAGTTAAAACAAATAGAAGAAGAAATAAAAATAATAGAAGAAGAAATAAAAGTAATTGATGAAAAAAATACAAAACCTCTTGATGTGACAAAAACAATAAAATATTTCGAAACAATTGAAGCAATAAAAAAACAAATGAAAGTAGAAAATAAAACGATTAATGAAATGACAACAAAAGATGAAATTGAAGTTATAGAAGGAAACAAAGAAATTGAAGCTACAACAGAGTCAACAACAACAAAAGAAGAAGAATATGGAACAACAACTAAAGAAACAAAATCAAAAGAAGAAGTATTTGAAACAACAACAATAACAAAAGAAACAAAATTTAAAGAAGAAATTGAAGTAACAAAAACAAAAGAAGAAGTATTTAAAACAACAACAGAGAAAACAAAATCAAAAGAAGAAATTGAAAAAACAAAAGAAGAAATATTTGCAACAACAACAGAGGAAATTGAAAGAACAACAACAAAAGAAGAAGTATTTGAAACAACAACAACAACAACAACAGAAGAAGAAGAAATAAAATCAAAAGAAGTTGAAACGACAAAAACAAAAGAAGAAGAATTTGAAGCAACAACAACAGAAGAAGAAAAAGAAACAAAAATAATACAAATTGAGGCAACAAAAACAAAAGAAGAAGAAGAAGTCTTTGAAACAACAACAATAACAAAAGATGAAGAAAAATTCGAAACAACAACAGAAGCAACAAAAATAAAACAAATTGAAGCAACAGTAACAAAAGAAGAAGCAAAAGAAGAAATTGAAGAAAATACTGAAGAAATAAAAATAAAAGAAAAAGTTGAAACAACAACAGAAGAAGTAAAAATAAAAGAAGAAATAAAAACAACAACAGAAAAATTAAATATTTTAAATTTTACGGATAAAATTGAAGCTATAAATTTAGCAAATGAAGAAATTACAGCTATAAAAACAACAACAACAGAAAGGGGAGAAAAAATTGAAGAAGCAAATAATGTCAAAGAAGAAAATTATCAAATGACAGAAAAAATTGAAGTAACATTAGCAAGTGAAGATATAGAAGAAGTTACCACAACAACAGAAGAAATCGAAATAAAAGAAGAATTAGAATTTAATGCAACAGATGAAACAAAACAAAGAGGGAAAATAGAAGAGATAAAAACAAATGAAGAAATAGAAAAAACAACACAAAAAGAAGAAATTGAAGTTGCAAAGATATCGAAAAAATTGGAAGAAGCTAAACAAGAAGAAGAAATAGAAGAAGCAATAATATCGAAAAAAATAGAAATAGCACAGCAAAAAGAAGAAATAGAAGAAGCTAAACAAAAAGAAGAAAAAGAAGAAGAAATAATATCGAAAAAAATAGAAATAGCAAAGCAAAAAGAAGAAATAGAAGAAGCTAAACAAAAAGAGGAAATATCGAAAAAATTAAAAGAATCAAAACAAAAAGAAGAAATAGAAGAAGAAATATCGAAAAAATTAAAAGAAGAAATTGAAGAAGCTAAACAAAAAGATGAAATAGGAGACGAAATTGCAGAAGCTGAACAAAAAGAAGAAATTGAAGAAACAAAACAAATCGAAGAAATAGAAGAAGAAATAATATCGAAAAAAATTGAAATAGCAAAGCAAAAAGAAGAAATAGAAGAAGCTAAACAAAAAGAAGAAATATCGAAAAAATTAAAAGAATCAAAACAAAAAGAAGAAATATCGAAAAAATTAAAAGAAGAAATTGAAGAAGCTAAACAAAAAGAAGAAATAGGAGAAAAAATTGCAGAAGCTGAACAAAAAGAAGAAATTGAAGAAACAAAACAAAACGAAGAAATAGAAGAAGAAATAATATCGAAAAAATTAGAAGAAGCAAAGGAAAAAGAAGAAATAGAAGAATCTAAACAAAAAGAAGAAAAACAAAAAGTAGAAATAGAAGAAGAAAAACAAAAGGAAGAAATTGAAGAAGAAAAACAAAATGAAGAAATATCGAAAAAATTAAAAGAAGCAAAACAAAAAGAAGAAATAGAAGAAGAAAAACAAAAAGAAGAAATAGAAGAAGGAATTTTGAAAAAATTAGAAGAAGGAAAACAAAAAGAAGAAATTGAAGTTACAATTGAAAAATTAAATCACGACCCAATGAAAAATCAATCAAAACTTCCAAATGTACGTTCAATTACAAATTCAAAAATTAATAATATTCCCGCGCAAAAAATTGAAATTACCAAAAAAAATTCCGATTCAAAATTCACATTTCCAATTCGTATTATAATGAAAGCACCACATTTGGATATTACCGGAAATACAATAGTGAAACATGATTATCTTATTTTAAAAACAGATAATAATAATAATAATAATAATAATGAAAATTTTCATCAACATTTTGATTCAGGTATTAAAATTGAATTACCTGAAGGGAATTTTAATTTTTCCCCTAATAATGAAAATAAAAATGATTTTGAAAAAAAAATTTACGATATTTTAAATATTGAAAATCATCAACTTATTTTAAATAATGAAAATTTCCCGCCAAATCAAACGATTGGACAAAAAAATAATAATTCAAATGAAAAAATAAACAACGAATCATTTATTATTAATAGTGAAAAATTAAAATTTTCTATTATTAATCACGATGAAAATTATCAGATGGGGAAAAAAATTGATAAAATAATTTTTGGTAAAGACGAAAGTCCAGGAATTTATGATAATTTGGCGACAGATAATTTTGAAATTTTTAATAATGAAAATATTGACACGGAAAATCAGGATTATGATATTATATACGAGGTAATTAATACAATTTTTTTTAAAATTATTATATTTTTTAATTATTTTAATTACAAAAAAAAAATTTTATAAAAAAATTTTTAATTATACTTTTTTTTGTTGTATTTTTTTTAAAAATTTTTTTTTCATAAAAAATATATTCTTATAATTTTTGTGAAATTTTTAATTCAAAAAAAATTTTATTTTTTACCCTCTTTTTTTTTGTATTTTTATGTGAATCTAAATTTTTTTTTCCTTTTTTTTTGTATTTGTTTTTTTTTTAATTTTTTTTTTACATAATATATTAAATAATTTTTTAAAAATATTTTTTACAAAATAAATTTTTTTGAAATTTTTTTTTAAAAATATTTAAAAAATATTTTTTTAATTAATAAATAAAAAAAAAAAAACTTTCTGTTGCAGGATATAGATAAAAATTTGGAAAATTACGAGGTCGAAAAAAATACTGAAAATTCAGTCAGTGAAAAAGAGGATAAAGCAAAAATCAAATTAATCGAACATTATAGTAAATTATTGTCATGGATTCATTATGTACTCAATTAATGGTAAATTTTAAAAAATAATTTTTACAAAAAACAAAAAAAAAATCAAATTTTTATTTTTTAAATAATTTTTTTAAAAATATTTTTTTAATATATAGTAAAAATGTGTTTATTTTCAAATATAATTTTTTTTATAGTAGTATAATTTTTTTATTTAAAATTAATTTTTATAAAATAATTTTATAATTATTAATTATTAATTATTTTTTAAATTTTATTAAATTTTAAAACAATTGAGTGAAAATTAATTTTTATTTTAAAATTAATTTTTTTAGAAAAAAAATGTTTAAAGTAAAAAATAATTTTTATAAAAAGTTTGTATAAAATAATTTAAAAAAAAAAATTTTTTTTTTTTATAAAGAGTTTTTAAAATTAAAAAATTTTTTTTTTTAATAAATACAGTTTTTTTTTATAAAAAAGTTGTTTGTGGCAAAAGAAAATAATTTTTAAAGAAAAAAACAAATTTGTATAGAAAATCTAATTTTAAGAAAAATAATAATATTTTATAGTAAAAAATAAAATTTTTATGAAAAAATAAAAATTTACATCAAGAAATAAATATTTTATATTTATAAAAGTTATATTTATTTTCTATTTTCCTTTTTTATTATTAATTTTCAAAAAAAAATTATTTATTTAAATTTATTTAATTTTTCATTAAAAGTATTTTCTGTTTTTTTTCTGTTTCAATTTTCTTAAATAATTAAATTTTTTTTTGATATTTTTAATTTATTAATAATTTTTACACAAATTTAAAATTTATACAAATGAATTTATTTATTATTTACTTAATTATTATTTTTTTATTTTATTTATTATTATTATTATTATTTATTTTATTTTTTTTTTATTATTTATAATAGTTTTTTCAATTTTAATAATATATTAATAATAACAAATAATTCTATTTTCATATTAATTTTACAATAAAAACAATAATAAATTCTCTATTTATATTTATTTTACAATAAAATAACAAAATTTACTTACTTACTTTTATAATTTTACATTTTTTAATTTAAAAATCAATTTAAATTTAAAATAAATTTCCCGCCTTTTTAGCAGTCCAATCACGTATCGCTAAATAATTGTCATCCCCCCCGTGGGAGGACAAATTTACCTTTCCGTCGTCCAATCAGAATTGAGTAAGCAATCCAACAACCAATCACAATAGCGCAATAATTGCATTTATTTACTTTTTCTCTCTTTCCCTCCAAAAAGTGAGTTTCCAATCTACACCACATACAACATATTTCATGGCGCCCTGCGTCTGTGTCATTGTGTGTGTCCGTGTTAGTTTTTCGACGTTTTTCGTTATGGCGAGACTCCCATTAAATACGAAAAAGTGTCCTCAGTTTCCTTGACATTATTACTTTTTTTTTATTCTATAAAAAAATCAAATCGCAAATTAATCATTCATTGCACAAAGATTTCTCTGCAAAAAAAAAAAAACATTTAGTGTATTCCGGTTTTCATCCGCAAAATTTTGATTTGTCATATAAGAAATATAAAAAAAAAAAAAAAATGATCCGGTGAATTCTAGCGATAAAACGAGAGATTTTAAGAACAATAATAGCCGCGAGTGTTTTTGATAATAATAATAATAATAATTCTTTTTACAAATAAATCGTCATACGTGTGTGTATATATATATATATATATAGAAAGTGAGAACTCGCGATCTTGTCAGTTCAGCCATCTTTTTCGGCAGTTTTTTTTCGGGGGTAAGGTGACAATTTTTCTCCCTGTGTGTGTGTTTTTTTTCTCTCCCCCCTCCATTTTTATGGAAAACAATTTTTGAAAAGTAATGAATTCGTGAAATTTTCTATCCTTCAACGATCATTATAATCGCTGCGATCATGTTTGGTGAATAGTGTGAGTGATTTTTTTTTGTATATATGTATATACATATATACACGCACATAGAGAAGGTTGTTACAAAAAAAAAAAAAAAGTATACTTGACATATTAGCAGCTGTGTTTTAAAAAGTGAAAATTAAAAGTTAAATTTTTTCTAAACTTCAATAATGTGTTATTAATTGATAGTTATTGGTGGAAATTATGTGTTTCAAGTGAGAAAAAAAAAAAAAGTAGTGTATTCTATTGTTTTTAGTTAAACCCCCCTCCCCTTTCTCATCCCTCTAAACCTTTTCGTAAAAAAAAATAATTTTTGTTCGGCTACGCGGGTGGTGTTTAAAAAAAAAATAATAATAATAATAATTAAAATATAAATATGGCGGTGAATCCAAGGGATATGGATGGCTTTTTGCCACTTTTGTCGGAGACTGATATTAAAAAGAAACTCCACGTGGGTACACTCCTCTTCAATTACCTCGGGAATCCATTGAAGAGTATTGAATGTCAAGATATTGGATTGTTTATTGACAATATTGTCCCATGGCTCAACAATGGAAGTCCAAAAGTGAGTAAAAAAAAAAAAAAGAAAATATTTTTTCTCTCCTTTTTCTTTTCTTTCTATTTTTTCGTTTGTTCGTTCGTTCGTTTTTTTTTTACTATTTTAATTTATTGATTTCTCCCCTTCTTGCTTTCGATTTCATTTTCTTTGGCTTTTGGTTGCGTGTATTTGTCGTTTATATGTATATATTATATTTTTGGTAGACGCGCAAAAAGGATTGAAAAAAGAATCACATTTATTTGATTTTTCATAAATTATTATTATTTTATTTATTTATTTATTTATTTACATGTAAATTTATTGTTTTTTTACTTATTTATTATTTTTTTTTTCTAAAAAACAAAACCAACAACAAATAAAATTATGAATAAAAATAAATAAAACAAATAAATAAAATAAAAGTAAAAATATAATACTAAAAATAATAATAATAATAATAATAATAATAATAATAATAATAATAATAATAATATAATAATAATAATAATATAATAATTTCCTCTCCTAAACTTGTTTTGGAAAAAAAATAATAATAATAATAAATTTTTACACCCTACGAAATAAATAATAATATTAATATTTTCAATTATTTATTATTAATAATAATATTAATATAAGCTAATAATAATAACTATTATTTCTATTTAAAAAAAATTATAATTTAAATTATTAATTTGTTATTTAATTATTTTTTATTGGCATTTTCAACGTTAATTTTAATTTATTTATTAACAATTTTTTTCTATATTAATTTTCTATATATTTATTTATTTACGTTTATTTATTAAATAAATAAATGTATTTTAATAATAATAATAATAATAATAATAGTAATAATAATAATAATATTTTATTTTTTATTTATATAATTCATTCACTTTTATTTTATTAACTTTTTAATCCTTTTTTTAAGTTTTCCTAAATGTTTGTTTAAAAAAAAAAATTTATAATTCTAAAAAAATCGAAAACTTATTTTCTTAATAATTTTTTATTATTAATAATTTATTTAATCAATAATAAACGGAATTATTATTATTATTATTATTATTATTATTATTATTTTATTCTTATTCTTTTTATTATTATTATTATTATTTTATTTTTATTCTTATTATTATTATTATTATTTTATTTTTATTCTTCTTATTATTATTATTATTATTATTATTATTATTATTATTATTATTATTATTATTATTATTATTATTATTATTTTATTCTTATTCTTCTTATTATTGTTGTTATTATTATGATATTATTTGTTGTTGTTTGTAATTTTATTTGTTTTTCTTTGTTTAAACTTTGATTTTTGTTATTTGAATTGAAATTTAAAAATTCTTTTGAAGAAAAATATATTTAAAAAAAAAAAAGGAAATTTTTCTTCTCTCTCATTTTTGATGGAAATAAAAATTAAAAACTAATTTTCAAAACTATAAAAATAGATAAAAACATTAAATTTCCATTATAAATAATAATAATAATAATATTAATACATAATTGTAACTATTTTATCACGAAAAACTTTATTAGAAAATTTTTTTTCTCTTTTTTTTTTCATTAAAATATTTAAAATATTTAAAAGTAAAAAAAAACCAATTTTTAATTTAATTGAAAAAATAATTTTTCTTTTATTTTGTCAGGTTAAAATTATTATTATTATTATTATTATTATTATTGTATTTATAATTTAAAAAAAAATACATTATATTTGTAAAAAAAATTTTTTTTTTATTTAATTTAATTTTTTTTTTTTTTTGATGACCCGTGTGGAAAAAGCCACGATCTTGCCCTCAAGAGTTCGGGGCCCCCGGCGGGGGCCCATGAGGGCTGATCCATATGGCGAATCCATGAGGGGCACCGTAGGGGCCCCGCATGGATCGCCCTCATGATCGATTAGCAAAATTTTCTAAGTCCAAAAATCAAATATTTTTTTATCACCAAAAAATTAATGTTTATAATGATTCAGAACCACGAAAAACGCGTTTTTAATAAAAATATATTTACACTTTTTTGAAAATAACACTCACACTTATGGCAAAATAGATGAGGGCCACCGTAGGGGCCCGCATGGATCGCCCTCATGATCGATTAGCAAAATTTTCTAAGTCCAAAAATCAAATATTTTTTTATCAACAAAAAATGAATGTTTCCAATGATTCAAAACAACGAAAAACGCGTTTTTAATAAAAATATATTTACACTTTTTTGAAAATTCGCCTGAGATGATTCATGATAATAATCATAAAGCATATAATTAATTATATTTTATAAATTGCATTTGATTGGAAAATATAATTTAATATCTTAACTTTAACTAAATGATGTTAAGCACTTTTCTTTGTTAGGTATTTTTCAAGTTTAAATAGCATCAAGAAGTTAGCATTCGTTTTGAAGTAGCGTGCGTAGCGTAGTTGGTAAAGCGTTAGACTCATAGTCCGTAGGTCGTAGGTTCGATTCCCCCCATGCGTTAGATTTATTTATTTCTCAGGTTTGCGTTTAATCATTAATTCTATGTATGAATTAATTGAAAAATGAAAATATCGGTTAATAGTATGCATAAATTACATATTTTTTAATTTTTTAATTAATTAATTTATTATTACTTTTAATTATATCCGACAGTTAATTAATTAGAACGTTAATTAATAAATTCAATTTGAGTAAGAATTTAATTTAAAATTGAATAATTATTAAATAAATATGTTATTTATTCATAACTTAAGCTTATTTATTATTAATTAACTTTTATTATTAATATTATTGATTAAAAAACATTATGGCAAACTTGAGGGCAAGATGAGGGCAAGATGAGGGCAAACGTGAGGGCCCATAAGGGCGCCCGTAGGGGCACCCTCATGGATCGCCCATGCGGGCGCCCTCATCGATGAGCATGTCGTTTCCATGAGGGGCCCCTATGGATCATCCATATGCGCCCCTCATGGCATGAGGGCGATCCATAAGGGCCCCCGCTGGGGGCCCACATCACTTTTCCACACGGGGAAATAAAATAAAAAATGAAATTTTAATTTCTTTTTGCAATTGTTTGTTAATTTTTTTTTTTTTTTTTTCTTTACCATTTTTCCATTGAAATGATGAAAAAATTAAATGAAAAAAAAAATGCATTGCGTAGGAAAGAATTGCTTCAGAGAGAGAGAGAGAGAGAGAGAGAGAGAGAAAGAAGAAGAAATATAAAATATAAACAGTACCCTTACACGGTTTGACAACTGTGACTAATCAAATGATTAAATTAATCCCATTTTGTGCTCACAGAGAATATTAAAAACGTCATTTGCTATTTTTTTTTTTTTTATATTTATTTTTTGAAGTAATTAATTAATTGTTAACGAAGAATAAATTTTTTCTTTGTTTTATAAATTTTCTTTATTTATTATTTTTTTGTATTATAAATATAATTAAATATATAATAATATAATAATACAATATATAAGAATAATATATAATAATAACAATACTATAATATATTAAATTAATATATACTAATACTATATTTAATTATACAAGGTGTAATCTATAATTTTTTTTTAATTGTTTATTATTATTTTTTATTAATATTATTATTATTGAATATTAATTATTATTAATTATTAATTATTATTCATTAATTATTATTAATTTAATTAACTAATTATTATTAATTTAATTAACTAATTATTATTTGTTTAATGTACTAATTAATTATTATTAGTTTAATTAATTATAATTAATAATTAATAGTAATTATTTATTATTAAAATAATAAATAATTATAAATCTTTTTAATTAAATAGACAATTAATATTTTATAATAATTTTAATAATAATTATTATTTATTTGATAAAAATATTTTTTAAATAAATTATTTATTATAATTATTATTTTGATTTTTTTATTGTTTTTTTTTTTTTTTAATATTTTGTAAAATTCTTTTTTTTAACTTAAATATTTTTTTTTACGAAATAAAATGTCAATTTTCAAAAAGACGTTTTCTCAAGTAACGCGACTTTGTTTTATTTATATAATTTATATATGTGTGTGTGTGTATAAAATAAATTGTGTGTGTGTATTTCTTGTTAAGATGAATTGCCAAATTTGGCTACACGTTTCGTTCAAATAAGGAAAGACTTTCACACCTTTTACGTATAAAAGCATACGACCATTTGGAGGATATTGAACATGACTAGTTCAATAAAATGTCTCGTATCTTTTATTATTTATATACCGATACAATATATATATATATATATATATATATATATAATATACAACTTAAAAAATTTTTTAAAAGCCTTCTTTTTATTTTTTTAAATTCCTTTTTTTATTTATTTTTATTTATTTATTTTTTTTTTTTGGATTACTTTTTCATTTATTATTATTTATAATTATTTATTATTTATTATTATTATTTATTACTATTTATTACTATATATAAAAAAATTATTCCTAATTATTATTTACAAAAATAAATATAATTAAATATATTTTATTTATTATTTTTTTTATTACTTTTTTTATTTATTTTTATTTATTATTATTTGTAATTATTTATAATTATTTATTATTTATTACTATTTATTACTATTTAGTACTATTTATTTCTATTTATTACTATATATAAAAAAATTATTACTAATTATTATTTACAAAAATAAATAATTAAATAAATTTTATTTATTATTTTTCAAAAACAAATATAAAGAATCTGAAAACAATAATAATTTAATAAATTATATTATTTGTTTTATTAAAATAATATTTATTTATTATTATTAATTTATTTAAAATAATATTTATTTATTTATTATTATTAATTTATTTAAAAAATAATATTAAAAATGTAATAATTTATAATTAAATTAATAATTAAAATAATTGAAGTAATAATAAAAATGACTAATAATAATAATTATTATTATTATAACAATAATTATAATAATAATGTAATAAAGATAATAAAATTAATAAAAGTAATAGAATTATATCAAAGAATAATAAAACATATTTTTTTTTAGTGGGAGAGATATTTTTGTTATGTACAATGATTGAGTAATTTTTGTTTTGTTTTTGACGTCATTTTTTTTCAAGGGAGAATTTTTTTTCTTTTTTTTTCATATAAATATTCAAATTTTTTTTTTTTATTATTCTAATTTTTATTCAACAATATTTATATTCGAAACCCAAAGGCATATAATATGTCTCAGTAGATAATATAATGTAAAGGTGATGATGTTATGCCCGACCCGTTCACTACTATATTTAGAATAGGCCTTTTTTATTGCACTTATTACCTTCCTGTTTGTAATTGCTTCTCTCTGGGACTCTTCTCTCTCTCTCTTTCTCTCTCTCTCTTTCTTCTTATAGTCTTAAAAGAAAAATAAATCGTCTATTATTCCAAATTATTTATAATTTTTATTATTAAAACAAATCGTAATTATAATAAATATTTAATAATATTAAAAAAATAATAATAATTTTAATAATAATAAAAATATATTTTTTTTCAAATAAAGCAACAATTTAATAAAATTTCGAATAATAAATCCAATAATAATAATTTTAATAATAATAAAAATATTTTTTTTTCAAATAAAGCAACAATTTAATAAAATTTGGAATAATAAATCCAATAATAATAATAATAATAATAATAAAAATATAAAATAATCGAATTTAATGGACAAAAAAAAAAATTAATCAAAAAATAAAATCAGTAGAAATTATTAGGTAAATTATAATTTAGAAATAATAAATTTATGTTATTTAATAATAATAATAATAATTATTATTATTATTATTATTATTATTATTATGAAAAAATATAATTTATTTGCTTTTATTTTTATTTTATTGAAAATAATTTTGAAATAATTGAAAATATTTTTAATAAAAAAATAATTATTGTTATAATAATAATTATTATTATTGTTTAATTTTTAATTAACAAAATGAAAGTGAATAAAATTTTTTTAATAGGGAAATTATTTTTGTTTTGTGATTATAATTTTTTTTTATTTACTTTTCTTTCTTACAGGTCGTACAAAATGGATTGGAAATATTAACATTCCTTGCTGATCGAATGGGAACTGATTTTAAACCTTATAATTCGTCAGTGATTCCAGCAACAATTGATAAATTGGGTAAGTTTCAAAAATTTCAATTCTTTTTTTTTTTTTTAAATTAGAATTTAAGAATTTAATTTTATTAAATTAGAATTTAAAAATTATAATAATATTAAATTAGAAATAGAAAAAAAATTTCAAATTTTTAATAAATAAAATAATAATTTTTTGTTTGGAAAAAAATGCAATTTTTAATAAATAAAATAATATTTTTTTGTTTGAAAAAAAATTTTGCAAATTTTAAAATAAATAAAATTTAATATTTTTTTTGTTTGAAAAAAAATTTTTGCAAATTTTAATAAATAAAATTTAATATTTTTTTGTTTGAAAAAAAAATTTTGCAAATTTTAATAAATAAAATAAATTTTTATTTAAAAAAAAAAAAAATTCAACTTTTATTTATTAATTTAAATATTTCAAGTTTGTAGGTTTAAAAAGCCCACGAAGGAACAATAAATAATAGAATATTTCATATAAAATAATATTTAAAATTAATAAAAATTATAAAATATGATTAAATGATAATTTTAAGAAATAAAATAAAAAATTTTTTTCCTTGAAAAAAAAAAAAAAAAATTAGAAATAGAAATTTTACTATTTGATTTGTTTAATATTTTTCTAATTTCTTGTATTTGTTTCTTTTTTTTTTAAAAAAAAAAAAGGCGACAGCAAAGATCAAACAAGAGAGAAGGCGCAATTGGTGATATTGAAAATTTTGGAAAAAGGAAGTATGACACCACAACAATTAGTCGATAGACTTCAACCTGCATTTAGTCATAAAAATGCGAAATTACGAGAAGATGCAATGATCCTTTTAACAACTGCACTTAACGAGTAAGCTATTATTAATATTTAGAATTTTTTTTTTTTTTTTTTTTTTTATTCTATAAAAATTAAAAAGGAAAATATAAAAAAAAATGGCTTTAAAATTAAAAATTTTCATGAATATATTTTTTGCAAATACATAATTTTAAAATGAAAAATAAAAAATAAATTGAAAAATTTGTTTTTATTTATTTACACATTTTTTTTAAAATTTAAAAAAATTTCTAAACTATTTTATTTATTATAAATATTTATTTGAAAAAAAAAACAAAAAATTCTATATTTTCCTTTTGAATATTTATAATATTGAAAATAGAATAATTAGGTTTTGTTTTAAATATTGATGTTTATTTTTTTTTACAGACACGGCGCAGATGAAATGACACTTTCTGGTGTGATACCAAGTATTGTAAAATTATTGTCGGATCCAACGGAAAAAGTAAGGGAAACCGCATTAAGTACATTGACGGATTTTTATCGACACGTTGGCGAACGATTACGAATGGATCTTCAAAGAAAACACAATGTTCCACCGTCGAAGTACGAGATTTTTTTTTCCCCTTATTTTTTTCTTATTCATTTAATTTTGGTATTTTTTTTTGTTTTTATTTGTTTATTAATTTTTATTTTTTTTTTCTTTATTTTCTGCTTCTTTAAATTTATTTTCTATTTGTTTCTTTATTTTTCTAATTAAAATTTTTTTTTATTTATTTATTTATTATTTTTATTTATTTATTTTTTATTTTCTATATTTTATTTTTCACTTTTTTTAAATTCATTTATTTTCTATATTTTATATTTATTTTTTACTGTTTTCTATTTATTTGTTTTTGATTTTTTTCTATTTGTTTCTTTATTTTGTGAATTTTTTTTTTCCGTTTTCAAAAAGAAATGGACAAATTTAAATTTATTTCATAAATTGTTATTTTCACATTTTTTTTTTTTTTTAATGAAACAACAATTTAATAAAATAGAAAAAATTGCAATTAAATTTTTTTTTTAAATTAAACAATTTTGAACAAAATAGAGAAAAATTAAGTTTATAAATTTTTTTTAAATGAAACAATTTATATGTATATAAAATATAATAAAATGGGAAAAAAAAAATTCTTTATTCTAAATTTGTAATTTTAATAAAAATGGGAAATAAAAATTATAAATAAACAAAGAAATTAAAAAAAATTAAGAAAAAATAGAAAAATAAAAAATTTTACAATAATAGAAAAATGTTGTTTTAATTTCAGGTGGGCTTTGCTGGCAGAAAAATTCGATCAATTAAAAGCGGCTGGTGATCTTTTGCCATCGGCAATGTCTGCAGACGGTGAGTTAATAAAATTTTCTTCAAATTTTCCCAAACGAGCAATAACAGAATTTTATTTATTTACTTAATTTTTTTTTTTTTTTTTTGCAACTACATTTAAACAAAAAATTTTTTACAATATTTCCCATATATATATTTTTCTTTCTTGAAACGAAAGAAAAGTGACGAAAAAAGAAATTTCAATTTTTCCTCGAGATTTTCATACGATTTTACTTTTTTTTTGAAGAAACAAAATTTTCGTACGATTTTACTTTTTAAAAGAAACAAAATTTTCGTACGATTTTATTTAAAAAAAAAAAAAAACAAATTTTGCGTAAGATTTTATTTTTAAAAAGAAACAAATTTTGCGTAAGATTTTATTTTTAAAAAGAAACAAAAATTGAAACGCATGTTTATATATTCTAAAAATCGTTAGAATTTTCATTTTATAGAATTTAATTTCTCATAATTTATTTTTGAGCCAAATTATTATTTGATTGAATTTTCACATGAAAACCGATTTTTCTACAGAATTTTTTTACTTAACACGAAAAATTATTTAACAGAATTTCTAATTGATAGAATTTTGTCCGAAATTGCAAATCGATTTTGGGCGCGTTTTTTAAATTATCAACCAATCAACCAATTTTATGAATAATTTTTAAATTGGCTGATAATTTAAAAATCGCGCCAAAATCAATTGTTCGGTCATTTGCAATTTTGGACAAAATTCTTATTTCAATTAGAAATTCTGTTAAATAATTTTTCGGGTTAATTAAAAAAAAATTTGCAGAAAAATTAGTTTTTATGGAAAATTCAATAAAATTGAAAATTCTATGTAATTATAAATTAAAAAATATTATTTTTTTTTAAGAAAATAATAATCATACGTCCCTAAAAATTTTGTTAATTAAAAATTTGTATAAAAAGAAAATTTTTTAAAATTTAATTTAAAAATTAAACTTGAAAATTTGTCTAAAAAAAAAATAATTATTTCTTATACAAAATTCTTTAAAAATGAAAATTCTAATTAATCATTTTTTTTTTTTTGAAGGGAAATTTTTATGGTACCTATTGGCGAGAAAAATTTAAACGGGACAAAATTTTGTCAAATGCAATCTCAATAATAGTGTTAATGTAATATTATCTCGTATTTTTTGATATGATATACATGTATCCCTCCCTCCCCTCATTGATATCGATGAGATTTTGTTACAAACACCCAGAGAGAGAGAGAGAGAGAGAGAGAGAGAGAGAGAGAGAGAGAGAGAGAGAGAGAGATATGTGTAATTGAAACCGAAAAATATTGTCGTTTTGCTTCAAGTACCTGGCCTTGTTTTTCTTTTTCTTTTTTTTTTACATATTTTTCGATAATATTACATATATCAAACATGAATTACATTCCATTGATTCCTCAACTTTATTGAATTCCAAACGTGTTTTCTTTACGTCTTATATTTAGTCTTTTCATTAGTTTTTTTTTTATTTATTTATTTTTTATTTATACTCAATATTCAAATTATCCGAATTTTTATTTATCAAAATTTTGAAATAATTTAATTTTAAAATTATGCGAATTTCAATTTGTCCAAATTTTCAACAACTAAATAAATTAAATTAATTTTTTAATTAATTTAATTTTATTTTTTTTTAGTTTTGTAACAATTTTTTTTTTTTACTTAGAAAAAATATATTTTTTTAATTTTTTTACTATTTTGATTATTTATTTATTATTATTTTGTTAATTTATTAATTAATTAATTATTATTATTACCTATTATTATTATTATTATTATTATTATTATTATTATTATTATTATTGTTGTTATTGTTATTGTTATTGTTATTGTTATTATTGTTATTATTATTATTATTATTTATTAATAATAATATTAATAATAATTATTATTTTTTATTTGTACAAAATAATACCAAATACCATAGAATTATTTAATTTCAAAATTTTTTAATTATTTTAAATTTTGTTTTTATTACGACTTTAATGTAACGGGGAATCACATTTTGCGATTAATTTGCTTGTTCCTGTTAAAAAAAAAAAACATTTTTTTTCTCGAAACTAACGTCATCCAAAACCGTTGTTTCTTGAGATTGACTCTAATGAATATGAAACGAAATTAACACATTTTATAAACGATAATTGAGTTAAAAATTCTTTCAAAAAGTAATTTAGTATCTTTTTTTTTTATTTTCTTTAAAATATATTAAATATGATATTAACATTTTTTAATTCGCTAATTTTATTTTCATTAATATATTAAAATATATGAAAAAAAAAAATTGAACTAATTTATTTCTTATAATAACTATAAAAATTATAAATAATAAAAAATAAAATAATAATTGTTAATTAATAATAAAATAATAATTTTTATTACTAATAGTAAAATGGTAATCATTTGTAATAATAATAAAATAATAATTGTTATTTATTTTTTAATTTTGATTCAAAAAAAAAAAAAATTTCCTTTTCTCTTTTTAATATTAATAACTGATTTATTGGGAAGAAAAATTTTTTTGGTCCTATTATAATAATCAGTGTTCGCTTTTGTTTAAATTAATTAATTTAATTTCTAAACATTTAAAGAAAACAAATGAAAAAAAAAATTAAGTGAAACATTTGTTTTCTAATTTTCGAAATAATAATTGTTAAATACGATTTTGTTTCATTTTTTTTTTTTTTTTTTTTTTTTTTTTTGATTCACTGGGAAAATAATTTTTGGTCCCATGAAAAAATATATATATATATTTTTTTTGGTTTTTTTAAAAATATAAATAGAGATTATGTAAAATTTTTTGTAGAGGAAAATTTAAAATTAATTTAATAATCTTTATAAATTTAAAAGTTCTATTAATAAATATTTGATATAAACTTTAAGGGGGTGGATATTTAAAAGATATTAGCCAAGCCTTTATGATCTAATGATGATGATTATAATGGGCGTGTGTTGGACAATATGTAAAAAAAAAAAAAAAAAAAAAAATCTCTATATAAATGTATACCTATATTTTTTTTTTAAGTTAGTCAACTGTGCAAATCGTATAAATCTTTATTACTTTTAATAATGCACGTTGTAAATATTACATAATATAATTTTTTTAATTTATCTCATTTGATTATAATAGAATTTCGATAATTAAAAAAAATTAATAATTAATAATATATAGTTTCTTTATTAAATATTAGGGTATTTTTTTTTTGCCTCTAAATTCAGAACAGTGATAATAAAATAAGAGAGAAAATTCCCTAGAAATTACTAGATTTAAATTCCTGACGCGCGATCAATAATTTTTGAGGTTATGTTCGACAAAACAAGAATTGACAACGAGAGAGACAGCGATTTAAAAATCCCTAGAAGTTACTATATATTCAGAGTTGTTAACAAAACGATGTTTAATAATCCCTAGAAGTCACTTTATTTAGGTTATGTCTCTAATTTAGGAGCAAAAAAATAATAGAAAAATATAATGAAATAATTATAATAATAATAATAATAATAATAATAATAATAATAATAATAATAATAATAATAATAATAACGAAAATAGAAATAATAATAAATTCAAAATTTTTAAATAATAATAATTATATATTAAAAAATTGTTTTAACAAAAAGCATATAATAATTATTATTAATTATTAATTATTATTAAATAATTAATAATAATTTTTATTATAAAATTTTTTTAAAAAATTTAATATATAATAATAAAATAATAAAAAACTAAACATATAAAAATTGGATAATTAACACAAATTTGGCTCATTCATCGATCTAATTGCCTAATTGAGCTAATCATCTTAATCGAAAACGGAGTTTTTATTCCGTTTAGTTAATTATTCCATTAAAGGCCCTCTCTGCAATTTCTTGTAACTATGTTCTAATTTTCATTGTAAAAAAAAAATTATCTGCTTTTAATTAAAATTTAAATTATTTTTTATATTTATTTTTATTATTTTTTTATTTACAACGTTTTTTTTTTTTTTTGTTATTATTATTCTTGTATTTATTTTTATTTTATTTAAAGTATCAAAAATAATTTTATTTTTTTGTTAAATGAAACAAAAAAATTAAATCATTTGAAAGCTAGATTTAAGGTCAAATTATTTTTATTTTCATGACGTGTTCTTGAGCTGATTATAAAATACATTACTGCTGTTCAAGTATTATTTTTTTTTCTCTCTCTCTCTTTTTTTAAAGCCTTTAGAATGTAAAATTATTTCTATCGTTTGGATATAAATGTCACGAAGAGCCTCGTTCGAAATTATTTATTTTTTTTTTTTTTGCGAATAAAAAGGTTGAAGCTTCTTAAAATTTGTCTCTCTCATAATGTCTTCTTCTTTAAAAAAAAAAAAAATTTAATTTCATATTGTCAATATCACGTATATTTTTATATATATATGAACTTGACTCACTTACAAAAAAAAAAAAAAAGAAATACTAAAACGTTCCATAATTTCAAGGAATTTAGAAAATTGATGAAAAATAAGGATAAAATTTAAAAAAAAAATTCTGGAAATAATGAATTTGCAATTACTAAAACAAAATGTTTTAAATATTCAAATAATTTAGAAACAAAAATAAAAATAATAATTAATATTAAATATAATAATAATTAATAATAATAAATATAATAAATAATAATAATAATAATAATAATAATAATTAATAAATAAAATAAAAATAATAATTTTTATTATTATAAATTAATTTAATTTCAAATTTCCCGCTTATTATAAATATTGTCCTATTTAAAAATGAGATTCTAGAGGATTGTGAATTAGGCTTTATAATTCTATGAAAAGCTTCCCAGCTCTTTTTTGGTTAACCTCATCATAAATTCGTCAGCAAACATTGACGATTGAAAGCAAATTAAGTAATTTCTAATTAAAATAATTACTTAATATAAGTCTCACAGCTAGACTAAATTGTTTCTACGGTGTTAAAAGACTCTCCTCATTATATACTCCTCTATGACAATATAAGAAGAAATATTATATATAATAATTAAATTATTAAAAACAAATTGTGTTCAAATAGAAATTATTTTTTTTTTATATTTTTTATTTCCTCTTTTAAACCATTAAATTAAAAAACAATTTAAGAATATTTACCGAATATTTAATACAAAAATTACAAAAAATAAAATATATAATTTATTTTTTTATATATGTTTTTTTTTTATAATTTGGAAATTTTTGTTGTTGCCTTTGGTTGTAGATGATTTATATATTTTTTTAATGTCAAAAATTTATAATTTGCCTCTAAATTTCACTACCTATGTATTATATATGTATATATATTATTAAAAACTTAAAAATACATTATAATTTTATTTTTAAGGTTAGGTTCTTGAAAAATAGGAAACAGTTGAAATCACATCACTTCGTGATCACATCTATAAGACAGGGTTGAGTAGCTTTTGTTAAAATTTTTGGCGCCAAATTCAAAACGGTCTTTTTTAGTTTTCAATCTTTTTAACGTATAAATTGTTTTATTTAAATAAAATCAATTTTACTTAATTTTTGTAAAATCTAAATATATAATAATAACAATAATAATTGTATAATATAATATAATATATCGTAATATAAAATATAATTATTTAATTAAATTAATTTTTTTAAATGACTTATTTAAAAATTAACTACTATAAATAAATATACTTTTAATATTATAATATAATATAATAAAATAATATAATAATACAATATTTTTTATATAAATAATTTAAAAAAAAAATTATAATAAAATAAATTATAAATTTTTATTTTTTCTTTTGTTAATTTTTATTTAATATTCAATAAATATTGAAAAAAAAAATTTTTTTTAAATAATTAAATTGTTTAAATAAGAATAGAAAATAAATAAATAATTGTGCTAATATTTCATTGGAATCTCGTTTGAATGATGAAATAATTGCGGGTGTACGATATATAGAGGACTTTCGATGAAATCGTTGTAAATATACACACATATATCCTATATAATAAATCTCTAATCGATAAACTCTCGAAGTTTTGTCACAGTAACCTGTATCCCATTGGTCGAAGTGTTATTCGTCATCTTCGTCTTTCTCCGTCTTACAAGCACGATTATCAGACACGTTTAGCCCGTATATACGAATATACACTCACATATGAATAAAAGCATTGTATGCGTTAGTTTCTTTCTTCATGCAAGCATGTTATGTATATATAATACATTCAGTCCGAATAAGGTTCTACTGATGCACAAATATATTAGAAAATTTGTACAGCATCATAATCTTATAATTGTTTTTAAATAAGTTCTACTAAAAATAATGATTAATTAATTTTTATTAATAATGAAAATGTATTTTTTCAATTATTTCAAGTTTTAATTATATACTTACAAGTAAAATAAACGTTATAAAAATGATTCATAGTACCCAATAGTAAGAACCCTACGACCGTCTTTCGATTACTTTCAACTTACTATCATTTTTATTGAATGATAATTTAAGGTTATATTATTTATTATAAATAGTAGAAAATTTGGACCAGTATCATTTTAACACGAAACTTAAAATTAAGATTTTTATATTGTGTTACCAGGAATATTGTTATTTTGTGCATGTGCTGAAATCAAATAGTTAGTCTAATAATTAATAAATTACTTTAGTGAGGTTCACAACGATTTCTAATCAACGATTTAGAAGAACAAATATTTTTCTATTTAAATGTTTACATATTCTTGCATAAAAACTATTTTACTTAATTTTTCGATCAATAATTTGTAAAAGAGAAAATTATAAACAAAATATTTTATTGTTTTTGTCAAGAAAATATTTAAAATCTCACCTCAATGTTTTTTTGATATATACTCTTTTTTATTTATAAAATTATGACTGTCATATATATTTATTAAGGAACAAGAATAACATTATAAGGGTAGGCCTTAAAAAAAGCAGCAAATAGAATAATATGATTAATTAAAATCAATTTTTGTCGGGAAAGCATCTTCTGTTTTTTTTGTGATTTCACATATAAATATATTCTGCGCAGATTTTGACAACTCAAAAATAGTAAAAGGTTTTGTTATAATGTGCCAGAGTATATTAATAATTTTTTAAAAAAATTGTATTTTTGGGATTAAAATATTTTAAATAGTTAATATATGGTAATACATTAACGTTTAATAAAATAACTTTTGTATTACAAAAACATCATACAAAATAATTTCTCAAAGTTCAAGGAGATTTTACCATTAAATAAGACATTTTTATTTTTTAATATCTTCGAATCGATTGCTACATATGAGGCAAAATTCCTGAAATGTCCGAACAAAAAATTAAAAGTTCTCGAATTTAATCCATACTTTTCTTAAATGTTTTTATTGTTGGTGAAAGTCTAAAAATCAATTATTATTGAATTTAATAAAATAGTTTTTGAATTACAACGTTTTTAATTTTTGAATTTTGAAAAAACAATTTTTTTTTTCAATGTACAATATTTATAAGTAGAATGCATAAAAGTTAACATATATATAATGATTTTTAAAGCTTTTTTGACGGGCTACACGCTGTTAATAAAATTTTTTGTTTTAAATAACATTTGACCTTGAAATTCAAGGTCAAAATGTTAATGTACGTTTATCTCAAAATCCGATTTTTTAAAATTATTTTTAACTATCTCAATGGAAAGCTTGACTAATTTCCTACAAAACATGTAATTTTCAGAGTGGGATCTTTTAAAGTTTTTGAGATATTAATTAATTAATGTTTATAACAAATGAAATATTTTACAAACGAATAAAGTTACCGTAATTCTGAAGTTAGCAATTGAAACTTAACGTAATTCCGCATCCAACGAGCCCTATATGAAGTATTTTGGATAAGTAGATTGTTAATAAACAATTAGTTAACTTTGCAATTGTTTATTAAAAAATTTACTTATCCAAAATACTTCATATAGGGCTCGTTGGATGCGGAATTACCTTAACTTTCAATTGGTAAGTTCAGAATTACCATAACTTTATTTGTTTGTAAAATATTTTATTTTTTACTAACAACAAGCATCCAAAAGCCCCATATGAAGTATTTTTGTTCAATTTTAGTTAAATAACAATAAAAAATGAAATATCTTACAAACAAATAAAGTTATCGTAAATCTAAATTAACCAATTGAAACTTAACGTAATTCCGCATCCAACGAGCCCTATATGAAGTATTTTGGATAAGTAGACTGGTAATAAACAATTGCAATGTTAACTAATTGTTTATTAACAATCTACTTATCCAAAATACTTCATACAGGGCTCGTTGGATGTGGAATTACGTTAAGTTTCAATTGCTAACTTCAGAATTACGGTAACTGTATTCGTTTGTAAAATATTTCATTTGTTATAAACATTAATTAATTAATTAATTAATATCTCAAAAACTTTAAAAGATCCCACTCTGGAAATTACATGTTTTGTAGGAAATTAGTCAAGCTTTCCATTGAGATAGTTAAAAATAATTTTAAAAAATCGGATTTTGAGATAAACGTAAATTAACATTTTGACCTTGAATTTCAAGGTCAAATGTTATTTAAAAAAAAAAAATTTTATTAACAGCGTGTAGCCCGTCAAAAAAGCTTTAAAAATCATTATATATATGTTAACTTTTATGCATTCTACTTATAAATATTGTACATTGAAAAAATTTTTTTTTTCAAAAGTCAAACATTAAAAACGTTGTAATTCAAAAACTATTTTATTAAATTCAATAATATTTTAGAAAAGTATGGATTAAATTCGAGAACGTTTAATTTTTTGTTTGGACATTTCAGGAATTTTGCCTCATATTTACAATTATTTTCACATTCTTAATAATTTAAATTCATTATATTTTCTAATGAATTATATAAACTACAAATTTTCTTTTTACAGTTTAATTATATTTTTTATAAAGAATAATATAGTAATATAACCTGAAATTATAATTAATCAAAAATTGAAAGTTAAATAAAAGTTAAATTGAAAGTTCTCAAAGGGCAATCGTAGGGTTCTTGTTATTCTTCTCACTATTAACCATTAAAACTAATTTTTGAGAAAAACAAGCGTCACCAAAAACATCAGGACCTAACCAGAATTCTGCATTTTTCCATATCAGAAACTTACCAAATTTTAGTTTTCGATAAGGAAACTTAGGGAAACTTCTCCACGGGCTCTTTTTTAAATTTTCTATGATTGTCAAGAAATGGTTAGACTGACAATTATGTGTACTTAGTGTAATAAAAGTGCAGTTACAAAGTATTTTGCTGATATTAACAAAAATTTAAATTAATTATGCAACAACTTTATATATTTTTAGAAAAATTTAATAACTCGCTTTCTTTTTGACTAAGTACTAAACACCAACGAAAAAGGCGCGCGCTTTGCGCGCGCAGTCTTTGTCTAGTATATATATATATATATAACGGTTTTATATATCCTTTTTTCAAGTGCGCAGAACAAACTCTGCATACTCGCGGTAGTTTAGAAGATAAAGACCAAAAGACACTCGTTTCTCAGTTGCCTTTCACTTTTCACACACGTGTGTGCCACTACTGTGCCGGTTAGAAAGAGAGAAAAAATAATGAAGACTTCCACGAACCACGTGGACATTATTATTATTATTATTATCATTATTATCATTATTATTATTATTATTATTATTATTATTATTATTATTATTTTCATTATATAGGTGGCAATTTCAATTCATGAGTGAAGGGCGCTTCGTTTTACTTGAAACGTCCTTAATAAATTTCTGACCTATCCCATACACGAGAAAGTTGCCGTTGAAATGAAAATTCACACGATTTAAAGATGAATTTTTTTTATTCCTCAAAAACTTTTCTCATTCATTTCATTTTTCTTTATTATTATTGCTATTATTATTATTATTATTATTATTATTATTTATTTCTTTATTTAAAAAATTTTTTTTTTTGAATTCCCCGCCAGAAGAATTTTTCATTTTATCAACTGTCGGTAAAGTAGATGGAAACAAAAATGGTAATTTTGTTTTTTTTTTATAATATATAAAAAAAGATGTGCGAAATAATTATAGGGGTAAAAACAAATGAATTTTTTGTTCTAAATAAAGTAAAAATAATAATAATAATAATAATAATAATAATAATAAAGAAAAGAAAAATGAACGTTAAATTTAAAATATTTATTTATTATTTATTTATTATAATTATGTAACATTGATATTATTTTTTTACATATGGTTAGTTAAATTTAAAATAAAACGCAATTTAAAATTCGCGACAGAATTGAAAAATTTTTTGAAAAGAAACGATATTTATTGATTTAATTAAATATAGTATTTTGCATTTAATTATTTGGAAAGAAATAAGAAAAAAAAACAGTGAAATTTTTACTGAAATTGTAAATATTGTAAAGTACTGACCCCCCCCTCTGAATCTACCTTACCGACTGAACATAGATTGGAAACTCATATAATTATCACATCTTTCCCATTTACTTTACCGACAGTTAATAAAGTAGAAAGTCGTGATAAAAATTTGATTCTTAATTTTTTTATTTTATTATTATTATTTTTATTATTATATTATTATTGTTTTATTATTGTTATTGTTATTATTTTTGTTTTATTATTATTATTATATTATTTTTATAGTTTTATTATTTTAGAATTATTTTTTTCCCCATCGAACATATATATATATACATATATATATACATATATACATATATATATATATATATATATATATATATATTCTGACAGTATTGAAAATTAGAAGAAAAAAAAAAATGTATTGCTTCTCTTTGTTTATATTATTATATTGTTATGCCATTAAAAATGTATAAGGAATAAATTTTATTTCTATAGGTTAAAGTACAAAAAAAAAAGTGAATAATTTTTTTAACGACTTTTTTGCCGCTGGCAAAAGTTAATTGTTTCTTTATAATTGAACGGTATATGTATACATATGTATATGTATATAATATATTTGGGGCAAATTTTCTAAAATGATCCAACTAGAAATATTTTTTAAATTTTAATTAAAAAATTTTATTTTTCAAATTGAGTTAAAATTTACAAATAGTTTGGGACGCATATTCTAAAAATTGTTAGAATTTTCATTTTATAAAATTTCATTTGTCATAATTATTTTTAGGCCGATTTTTTTTTTACGTTCAAATTAGTAGTTTGCAAAAATTTTCATCAAAACGATTTTTTATATTATCAGAATTTTTCAATAACTGAAAATTCACTTAACAAAATTTTTATTTGTTCGAATTTTTATTTGTCAGAATTTTTATTTACTAGAATTTTCATTTATAACATAATAGGGCAAAAGAATTTTTATTGGCTAGAATTTTATTGGCATAGAATTTTCATTTTATTTTTTTCAAATGAATTTTCATTTGTTTGAATTATTATTTAATTGAATTTTTTCCATAGAAACCGATTTTTCTGCAGAATTTTTACTTAACTCGAAAAAAATTATTTAACAGAATTTCTAATTGATAGAATTTTGTCCCAAAATTGCAAATGACCGAACAAAAGATTTTGGCGCGATTTTTAAATTATCAACCAAACACAATTTTATGGTTAATTTTTTTGATTGGTTGAATTCAAAAATCGCGCCAAAATGAATTGTTCGGTCATTTGCAATTTCGGACAAAATTCTATCAATTAGAAATTCTGTTAAATAATTTTTCAGGTTATGTAAAAATTTTGCAGAAAAATCGGTTTTTATGCAAAATTCAATCAAATAATAATAATTCGAACAAATGAAAATTCATCTGAAAGAATAAAATGAAAATTTTATGCAATGAATTTCTAGCCAATAAAAATTCTTTAAAATTCCCTATTATGTTAAATGAAAATTCGAGTAAATAAAAATTCTGACAAATAAAAATTCGAACAAATAAAAAATTTCGCTCAAAAGAAAATTATGACAAATGAAATTCTATAAAATGAAAATTCTAACGATTTTCAGAACATAATCAGTTTTTTGATAGAACCTAACAATAATTTGTAAATTAAGTATACTCACCCCTAGGACTAAACTTTTTGTAATTTTTAACTCGATATGAAAAATTTTCTTTGTTATTTGGATCATTTTAGAAATTTTACCCCATACACAATATAGAAGTGAGTACAAAAAAAAAAAAACTATCGCGCGTTATGTAAGAAAGATGTATCATCTGCTTTGCAGAAAGAGAGAGAAAGAGAGAGAGAGAGAGAGAAAAAAAGAGAGAGAGATATATCGCTTAAAGTGAGTGGATTCAGTTTTATCTCTCTTGTTGTCAATGATGTTTAACAGTAACTTAGCGCCGGTAATAGTTCGTCGATATATTTTGCTGATAAAATTTATATGAATAGATTATCGGTTTAAATCATCGTTTTGCTATATTTAACATTATTGACATTTTTCTCTTCGTTTACAAAATAGTTTGATATATTTATGTATAGAAGGAAAATAAATTTATATTATATATACTTTGAGTTGACTTTACTAATATATGAAAGGAAAAGTTTTTAACATATGTAAAAATATGTTTTATGACTTTGTTAATTATAAAAAGACATATATATAAAACTGTGAGGTGTTGGTAATCATTGAATTTTTTTTTCAGACACAGAGAGAAAAAGGATATTTTAGAATTTGTAATTTTAAAAAAATTATAAAATTTAATGTATGAGGAATTTAAAATTTTTTCATGAATTTTTGAAATTCTCAAAACTAGGAATTTTAATTATTTGCTCTTTAAAATTGTTTTAATTTTTAATACATTTTAAGTTTTAAGTATTATATTTTCAAAGTTATATAAGTTTTAACGTGTAGCAAACTTTATGAGATTAAAGTTTTAAAGTTTTAAATTTTATACACTTAAAATTTTAATTTTATAATCATTAAGACTTAAAATTCAACTTGTAAAGATTCCCCGGAAAGTGTCCCCTGGAGGTTATATCAGAATTCCGCCGGAACTTCCAACGTAATTCCGTCGGAATTCCAAATAATTTCCGATGGGATTCCAACGGAAATCCGATTAATTTTTTTTTTTTCAAAATTTTTAGAGTCCTAATTCCGTTGGAATTCCGTCAGAATTGCGTCGGAATCCCATCGGAAATCCTTTGGAATTCCGACGGAATTACGTTGGAAGTTCCTTTACTTTTAAAACCGTTACTTTTTTTTTTAAATTAAGGAGGGAAATTCAAATTGTATTTTTCATATTTCTCAGCCAATAGATTAGGAATAAACCGCGATTTTAAAGGCACTCTCACACCTTTTTGGCTGCCTGCCTGCAGGTTACCATGGCAACGCACGAGTGTGAGTGAGACAGAAAATTTGAATATTCAAATTTTTAAATTTTCTGTCGCACTCACTCTCGCATGCGTTGCCATGGTAACCTGCAGGCAGCCAAAAAGGTGTGAGAGTGCCTTTAAAAACCGTTATTTTTATGAAATTTTGGCGGGAAATTCAAATTATATTTTTATATTTCTCGCAGCCATAGATTAAAAATTAACCGATTTTCAAAAAAAAAAAAAAAAAAAAAAAAAAAAACCATTACTATTTTTGAATTTACGGAGGGAAATTCAAATTGTATTTTTCGCATATTTCTCAGCCAATCGATTAGGAATTAGCCGTGATTTAAAAAAACCGTTATTTTTATGAAATTTTGGCGGGAAATTCAAATTATATTTTTATATTTCTCGCAGCCATAGATTAAAAATTAACCGATTTTCAAAAAAAAAAAAAAAAAAAAAAAAAAAAACCGTTACTTTTTTTGAAATTACGGAGGGAAATTCAAATTGTATTTTTCGCATATTTCTCAGCCAATCGATTAGAAATTAACCGCGATTTAAAAAAACCGTTATTTTTTTTGAAATTTTGGCGGGAAATTCAAATTATAGTTTTATAAAAAAACGTTTTTTGCTAATTATTTTTCAGTTGATTCTTTTTTAAATTTAAAAGTATGAATTTCGTTTTGTTGACATTCTAAAGTTTATATATATATATATATTAAACGTGCAATCGCGATTATAATATACTTTGCCAGAAAGGCAAGTCGTGGCCTCTTGCCCTTCCTCTATATGTAAGTATATATAAAAGGTAGATATAAAAGCCGCCAATAGTCGCCTGTATGTATATATATATATATATATGTTATAAGGGAAATATTCTCCCACCTTTACTGAACGTGGCCCCTTCTTCCGAACGAATAGTAGTGAGTAGAAGTCTTCACGTTGCGTTCCGGTTTCGAACGCTCACCAAACGGTTACCCATACCAGTAGTTGTTCTTCCACCGGGAAACTATCAAACGTGTGTTTTGTCTTTTTTTCTATAAGAATTAATTTTTTCTCTCTCTCTCTCTCTCTCTTCCCCCCTTACCCCCTCTCACTTTAAATTGTAAACAATTTGTTTTTTTCTTTAAAAAAAAAAAAAAAGAAATTTTTTTTCATTTATGCAGTGCAAAAAAAAAATTAATTTGTTTATAAAATTTTAAATTAAAAGTAATTTATTTATAAATATTTTGGTATTTATTGATAAATTTTTTTTTGACAAAATATTAAAACAAAAATTTAGTTGTTGAAACTATAAATTACAGAAACAAATAAAGATAAAAAATTATTTACATGAATAAAAAAATTAATATAAATAAATTTTTTTTTCTATAGAAATAAATAATAATTAATAATAATAATAATAATAATAAATTAATAAATTAACAAAATAATAATAAATAAATAATCAAAATAGTAAAAAAAAAATAAAAAAATATATTTTTTCTAATTTAAAAAAAAAAATTGTTACAAAACTAAAAAATATTTAAATTTAAAAAAAAAATATGTTTTTATTATTATTTAATAAAATACATGGAAAAAATTTTTTATCTGAAATAGCGTTATGTTTCTCTAGAATAGCTAAAACTTTCGCTGTTTTAGTGAAACATATCGCTGTTCCAGTTAAAGATTATTTTATCTTAATTTAAAAAAAAAAAAAAAATTATTTACAAAAATGGTTTAAATTTATAAATTATTTAAAATTGTTTACATTAATAAAAAAAAAAATTTGTTTAAAAAAAAAATTTTTTAATTAATAAAATTATTTAAAATTGTTTACTAATCTTTATTTAAATGAGGGGGAAAAAAGTGTATTTAATTTTAAAATACTATTTTTTAATGCAATAAAAATATTTAAAAATTATTGTGTAAAATTTCTTGTGAAATTGTGAATTTTTTTTTCATATTAGTTTTCTTTTTTTTTCCTTCCGCTGTGCCGATTTAGATAAATGCCTATAAGTGTTTTTTTTTTTTTTTTATCAAATGACATTTTTTTAATTTTTTTTTTTTTTTTTTTTGCTCAATTGTGATTGAATTTTTTTTTTTTTCGTTGCCAATCGTTGTGAAAATGTGAAAATTGGAGAAAATTGTTTGTTGTGCTTTATTTTATACATATATATATGTATCTATAATGGATTAGTGTCGTTTCACAAGTGTTGCAAACAAGGAAAAAAAATTTAACACGTCAATGTAGAGAGAGCAAAAAAAAAAATATATATATATATATGTAAGAAAGAAAATGGTTTGTTTAATAATATAATTGGTGTTTGAATTTATTTATTGCAATATTGCATCGGTTGAATAATTATTTAATTTGTAAAAAAAATAGAAAAAGAAATGAGTAATTTAATATTAATTATTTGCGATACTTATTCTGTTTTTAATTTTTTTTTTTATTTTCTATTTTTCTTTATTTTCCATTTTAATTTTTTTTTCTATTTTCAATTTTTTTTTATTTTCTACTTTAATTTTATTTATATATTTAATTATTTATTTACACTTTCAATTTTTTTTTTTTATTTTTTATGTTAATTGAAAATATAGATTTTTTAACTTCATACTTTTTAATATTTTTTTTTTTTTTGAAACTAAATTTTTTTTGAATTTTTAAAACAGAATAATAAATTATAGATAACAAATAAGAATTTTTAAATAAAATTTAATGAAAATAATTTCCCCCCCCCCCCTTTTTTTTTGAGAAAGTGAAAATAAATGAAAATTTTTTTTTTAGCTAAACGAAATTTTATTTAATAAAATTAAGTAAAAACAAATTTAAAAATATTCGACTTATTTATTATTTTTTTATTTATTTATTTATTAATTTTTTATTTATTTATTTGTTTACTTTTTACAATTTATTTATTTATTAATTTTTCATTTATTTATTTGTTTATTTTTTGTTTATTATTTATTTATTTATGTTTTGTTTATTATTTATTTGTTTATTTATTTATTATTCATTTATTATTTATTTATTAATTTAATTGTTTTCAATTTTTTTTTTATAAAATATAATTTTTAAAAAAATATTATTTTTCATTTTATTCGCACATTTAATGACACACAAAATATTAATGTTTTATCTCATTAGAAAAAAAAAAAGAAAAAAAAAAGTAACGAACAATTTTGTAGGATCTACACCCACAGAAAATTCAATGAACTTTTGCAAATAATAGATATATCTCTTTTAATGTCGAAAGTTAAATACTCTTTTGTTTGTCGTAGATAAAATTACACAATATTTCTATATTCCTTTTTGTCGCGAGCGCGCTAACTTCATCGATAACACAAAACAAAATTATTAAATAATATTTTCTAATCAACTCACAAAATTTAATAATAAAAATAACAATATTAAAAACATCATAAAAAAATAATAATAAAAACACTAAAAAATAATAATGATAATAATAATAATAATAATAATAATAATAATAAATACAAAAAAAAAATTATAATTAAATAGTAAAAAAATTTATTTACTTTTTTAATTATTTAAATTTTAAAAAATAAATTAATTATTTAGATAGATTTTAATTGAAAATTTATGATTTTCTTTTTTTCTCATATATCGCTTTGGCGAAACTAATAATCTAAAAAATAATAATAATAATAAAAAAAAAATTATTTTACATTGCCTAGGGATCCGTGAATTTTTATAAACAACATTTCTTTTGAAAGTTCTATCTCTCTTTCTCTCTTACTCTCTCTTGTTTGTGCCGATTCTACACGCACGCACATAATTAGCCGTGAAATCTTCCGGATCTACGAATCAGACAATTTAATCTCATAAAAGTCCAACTAATGATAGTGTTGATTAATCGAAAACACGTTAAAAAAAAAAATATGAAATTAACTAAGCGTAACAAATAGAGTTGTTGTGTCTGTTAAACTATAAACTAAACAGAAATCCCAGTTGAAAAGGAAAGAAATTTTTTTTTTTTTTATTTAAAATTTTATCAATAATACTATTTTTGAGTCCTAAAAACAAAAATTCTCAAATTAATAATAGAAAAAAATTTATAAAAAAAAAATCTAATTTCATTTATATTAAAAAAATATTTTATTTTTATTTATTTTAAAAAAATGAAAAATATTGTATTTTTTTTTGTCTAGAAAAGAAAATATATATTGTTTGGAAAAAAGATGAATATTTGCGAGAGACATTAAAAAATGATGATATTGCGATAATACGAATCAAGATAGTCGAGGGATTCCGGACGTCAATTTTTTTTTTTTGCATAAACGCAGGTCTTGAGGGAGTCTGCTTTTTTCAACACACACATACGCTCATGAATGTGAATTTTTTTCCTTGTATCCCCCCCCCCTTTTTTTATTCTCCATTTTACGATCGCATCAACGCTTTCACATCTTACATTCTCACGACATTATATGTATCTCTACAATTTGCGGGCGGAATCACACGTTGATAAGAACTCGCGGCGGCAAGATTTCACGCTTCGTTGAGCAACACGTGCATACTTACGCATAACTCTATATTAGACGATACCCAGTAACCCAGAAATTGATGTGACAATTTTTTTTTTTTTTTTTGTTAAATAATCTTATTGTTCTCTGTTTTTTTTTTTTTTTGTCAGAGGGCAAAAATTGTCATTTTAATTGAGAAAAATTGGTCTTTGTTTACTTTAATTGCTCTAAATGGTCGTAGAGTTGTTCTGCGCAGTCCAAAATATCGTGGAACTCTTTTGTGCAGCAAAAAAGTAGTGTAGGATTCTTCTGTGCAGGTTTTTACCGTTTTGGATTCATTTGCGCAGCCCCAAATGGCCGTAAAATTGTTTTGCGCAGGTTTTTACTGTCTTGGGTTTATTTGCGCAGCTCCAAATCGTCATAGAATTCTTCTGCGCAGTTGGAAATAACGTAAAACTCTTCTGCGCATCGAAAAAGTAGCGTAGGATTCTTCTGCGCAGGTTATTACAGTGTTGGATTCTATTGCGCAGCCCCAAGTTACAGTAGAGTTCTTTTGCGCAATGAGATATGTCGTAAAACTCTTCTGCGCAGGTTTTTACGATGTTTTATACTTTTGCGCAGCCTCAAATGGCCGTAGAGTTATTCTGCGCAGTTAGAAATGTCGTAGAACTCTTCTGCGCAGCTAAAAAGTAGCATTACCTTCATCTGCGCAGATTTTTACTCTTTTAGATTTATCTGCGCAGCTTCAAATGCCCGTAGTATTCTTTTGTATAGATTTTTATTGCGTTCCATTTGTTTTGCGCAACCCCAAATGGTCGTAGAATTCTTCTGCGCAGCAAAAAATAGCCTAGCATTCATCTGCGCAGATTTTTACTATACTGGTTTCTTTTGCGCAGCCCCAAATGGCCGTAGAGTTCTTCTGCGCAGTCGGAAATGCCATATAACTCTTTCGCGCAGCAAAAAAGTAGCGTCGCATTCTAATGCGCATCCCTAAATGTCAATATGATCTACTGCGCAGATATTAATGCCACAGAACTCTTTAGAGTAGTTTAAAATATCGTATCTGACACTTTGTGTATCTTTCAATACCTCAGAAATTCTATTGCGCAGCCATAGTTTCCAAATTGATCTACTGCGCATCCATAGTGGTAAAAAAATTGATCTACTGCGCATCCTAAGTTGTGCAATTGATGTACCGCGCAGCCATAGTTTTAAAATTGATCTATTGCTCACCCATAGTTGTCAAATTGATCCATAATAATAAAAATGATCTACTGCGCAGCAATAAAGTTTGCTATTTATTTTAAATATATATAATAGCGAAAAAATTCGATCTATTGCGCATACGTTGGTTGTCCCATTTTTTTTCTCATAATTTTTGGTAGATTAATTTTGCGTCTTTATCGTTCTTTTTTTAGTTAATTTTCTCATTATGACGCGAGATTGTATTGAAATTTAGAGATCTACTGCGCATTCGTTGTTCATACAATGTTTCCCTTATTTCAAACTGTATAGTTTATGTCTCAATTGAAATTATGCCGCGAAATTCAAAATTCAAAATTGAAATTCTTTTAAAATTTTCCTAATTTTCTTTTCTTTCTTTTCTTCATATAATAATAATAATAATAATTATTATTATTATTATTATAATTATTATTATTATTATTATTATTATTATATATATAATAATTCAATTATTTTACTGTATAATAATAATAATAATTATTATTATTATTATTAAAAAACAATTTTTGGCAGAAATCGTAAAATAAATTAACAGTTTTTGAGGTTATTTTCGTAGATGGCGCCATTTTGAAAATGGCGCGAAATTCAAATTGTCAATTTTAGTTTTTATAAATTTTTATAATAATAATAATAAATAAAATATATAACAAATATATAATTAATAATAAATAAAAATAGTTGAGAATTTACTGTTGCAATGAATGAAATATTAAACTCCCTAGAGGATTTAAAATTTTTTTTTTTCATTTTTCTTTTTTTTTTATTATTAATTCATTCATATATACAACACTCAACAACTGGAATAATATATTATTGCAAAAGAGTTTGAAATAACTTGGAAAATATATTCAATGTTTAATTAAGTTGCGGGTTGATTGACTGGACTTCCCCCCCCCCCTTCTTTTTGCTCTAAATACAAGCCTGTTATAATATACATATATATATATATATATATATATATATATGTGGGATGCTTGTGAGTACCTATTACGTATTAACGTGTAACATACCAGTCCATTGACGCGAGTAAGCAAAACGTAATGGCCTTTCAACTCGCGCGCGCAAGGAGTAGCGTTAATATTTAATTATTATTCAAGAAAATCAATAGATGAATATAACGTAATCAGACAACATCTTCATTTTTTAATGATTGAAAAAAACAAATTATTTTTTTTTGTATTTTATTTAATTTTTTTTTTTTTTTTAATTTTTATTTTATTAAAAAAAAAAAAAAAATTTTTTTATTTGCAAAAATTAAAAAAAAAAAATTATTGCAAAAATATTTTTTAATAATTTTTATTTTATTATAAAATTAAAAAAAAAAAAGGAAAGAAAATTTTTTATTGGGAAAAATTACAAAAAATATTATTGCAAATATTTTTTTTAATAAAAAAAAAATTACTGCAAATTGTTCTTAATGAAAAAAAAAATTATTGCAAAATATTTTTTAATAAAAAAAAATTTATACAAAAATTTTCTAAATAAAAAAAAATTACTGTAAATATATATATAATAAAAAGAAATTATTAATGCAAAAATTTTTTAATTGACATTTTTTTAATAAAAATTATTTTTTTTTGCAAATAATTTTTTTTTATACTAATTTTTTTTATTAAAATATTATTATTTAATAGGTAATAATAATAATATTATATTTATTTAATATTATTATTATTATTATTATTATTATTATTATTATTATTATTATTATTATTATTAAATTAAAAAATATACGAAAAGATTTTTTTTTTTTGAAAATAAAAATTATTAAAAAAATATATATATTTATGATTAAAATTTCTACGTATAATTGTCACTGGTTTTTCTTATCAAAGTTTACGCATTTATATACCAAAAATGAAATATTGTCCCATTTCCTAATCAGGCATTAAAATTTTTTTTTTTTTTTAACCTTCAATGCTTATAACACCTGGTAAAACACTTGACGCATTAATTAAGCGTAAAAAAAATTTTTTCACCGAATTAAATATGAATAATTTAAATCGAGCATTTAAATAAATTAAAATTTAATTAAAAACAAAAAAAATATTTTATTAATTAATATAAAATTTTTTTTATTTTTTTTATTTATAATAATAATAATATTATTATTATTATTATTGTGATAAAAATAATTATTACAATAATAATAAATAATAATTTTTATTTATTTAATTATTTATAATTTAGTAATTTAATTATTAAAATTAATTTGTATTTATTTTCCATTAACTTTTTTTTTTACATTTTAGATTTTATTTTTATTTAATTTATAATTTATTTAATTTTTATTAATTAAGATTTTCAATTTTTTAATTGACAATTTTATGTATTAATTGACATTATTTTGCTTTTTTTTTTTTTAATTGTTATTTTTACGTTTTAATTGACATTTTAATATTTTAACATTTTAATTGACATTTTTACAAATTAAATTCAAATTTTACTTTTTTTTCCGTTCATTTGAATTTCGCGCCAATTTCATTGACAAGTCCGCAATTTTTGGTCACGTGACCAGCGCAGCGTCTGTCACGTGATTTAAGCTCAATTTCTGTCAACAAAAAAAAAAAAAAATCACCGGTTGAAGAAAAAATATTCGCGCGATAATAATTTTACTACAAAATTTTATATATACTATTTATATAAATAAATTTCAGTAGTTTTTGAATAAAAATAAAATTAAGTGAATAGTCTTTTTAAAAAAAATTCGAAAATTGTTAGTTTTTTTTTTTATCTTACTTAAAATAAAAATCGGCTTTTTTCTTTATTGTCATGTAATAAAGACATAACCTCATTTTTTATTGTTGCTATCATCATTTTATATATAAAATAAAAAAAAAAAAAAAAAAAAGAAGTGAATACTGCAAATCGTGCGCAAATTATTAACAAGTGGAAAAAAAGAAGAAATCGCAGTTTTACTCGTTACAATAAAATTTTTGTGTTTTTTTTTTTTTTTTTATTTTGAGGTAAGAATTTTTTTTTCGTTTTTTTTTTTTTTTTGAGACGCAGTTATATTGGAATAAATAATTATACGGAAACATAAAAAGTGCACGTGTGCATTGTAATCGCGATATTTGCAAAGAAAAAAAAAAGAGAGAAAAAATTTAATGTGCGATAATATAGGTTATGTTACCGGAACAATAGATTCACAAATCTTGCGCGGAAAAGAGAAAACAAGTTTTGAAATAATAAATATACATTAAAGTCAATTTACTTGCAAAATAAAGTTAGGAATAAGTCACGAATTTTTGTTGATATATATATATATATATATATATATATATATATATATATATATATAAATTTTATATTTCTTAAATTATTTTCGATATTTTACTTTCGTTATACTCTATATATATTTATATTCAAATCGCAGGTATTTTTTTTCGTATTTTCTATTTTTTTGTTTTTACGTAAAAATTATTTCAAAAACATTTCAGGTATTTTTTTTTCCTATTATATTTTTTTGTTTTTCCGTAAAAAAATTATTTCAAAAAATTTCAGATATTTTTTTGTTTTTCCGTAAAAAAAAATTATTTCAAAAAATTTCAAGTAATTTTTTTTCTTCATATTTTTAGTTTTGTATTATATTTTTTTAAATTTCTATATTATTGTCCTTTTTTTTTACTTATTTATTTTCAAAAGGGTTTTTTTTTTCATGTTTTTCCCCGTAAAAATTATTTCAAAAAAATTCAAAATTTAACCCCCCCTCCCCTTTTTTTCTAAAGGAAAAATATTTTTCTCAAAATCGTCATTTTTTTTTTTAAATTAAAAAGGTTTTTTACCTTATTCAAAAAAAAAAAAATTTTTTTTTTTTTATAAACCAATATTACAAAATAAAATATATTTATTAATAATATTTTAATATTTTATTTTATTAAAAATATAAATTTAATAAAATGTATTATTTGGTACAAACAAAAATTATAATAATAATAAGTAAGAATGTAATTAATATAATATGTAATAAATAATTTTATTCAATATATTAATTTTTATAATTTTTCAATTTAAAAAAAAAAATTTATTTGCAATTTTAAATTAATTAAAATTAAATAAAACTTGAAAAAAAATTATATGTTTCAAATTATATGATTCAAATAATTGTTTGTGTATTTGACTATTAGAAAATAAATATTTACTTGAATTAAATAATTTTTATTTAAATTAAATATAATTTGAATTTGGATCAAATAATAATTTTTGTATTTTAAACAAATATACGATTTAATTGACTCAACAAATAATTAATTAATACAAATAAATATTTACTTGATACAATTAAATATTTATTTGATACAAATAAATATTTACTTGATTCAATTAAATATTTATTTGATACAAATAAATATTTACTTGATACAAATTAAATATTTATTTGATACAAATTAATATTTGCTTGGTGTAAATAAATATTTACTGGATACAATTAAATATTTATATGATGTAAATAAATATTTACTTGATATAATTAAATATTTATTTGGTACAATTAAATATTTATTTGATACAAATAAATATTTACTTGATGTAAATAAATATTTATTTGATACAAATAAATATTTACTTGATGTAAATAAATATTTATTTGATAATAGTCAAGAAACCAATTATTTGAATCAAATAATTTTTTTTTTTTTTCATTATAAAATTAAATTAAGTGAAAATTAAAAAAAATTAAATTAAATATAAAACTAAAATTATAACTTAAATAAAAAATAAATTGCATTCCATTTTGCGAACAAGAAAAACTCGTGAAACAAATATTCGTCCTTTCTATGTATATATGTGTATATATAATCTCTCTCGTCCTTTCAAAGAGAGAATATATATATATTTTTGCAAGGCTAAAAGTTGTTCTTACGTTGAATATTCTCTAGTCTCACATCAGACAATAATAATTCTCGTGACGTTTTCGACATTAATGACACGTTTTCTTTGGTTTAATTTATCACTGGTGAGCGCACGCGGTTTGTGAGAGATGTATATACATATATATATATATGTGTGTAATGTACCACCCAAAGTGATTTAATATTCTTTTGTCGAACAAGGAGAAAAGAAACATTTGTTTCACGTTTCCTTTAATTTTTTTTTTCTTCATCTTCCTTTACATTATTATTATCAAAAATAATAAAATTATAAAAATAAATTACAAAAATAATTATTATTACAAAAATAATAATTATTATAAAAAAATAATAATAATAATAATACAAATTATTATTTTAATAATTATCATTCTAATTACAAATTTTATTATTTTATTATAATTTTTATAATTTTTTCGTTATTTTATTATTATTATTATTATTTTTTTTTATTATTTATTATTATATAATTTTTTTTTTACTTTCATTTTTCTTATATTAAAAATTTTTTTTATTTTATTACCCATTATAATTATATTGTTATTGTTATTGTTATTGTTATTGTTATTGTATTTTCTAAATTCTTTGGCACGAAAGAAAAAAAATGTTAAAAAAAGAAGAACATAACTAAAAAGAAAGAAAATTAAATCTCTATTATCAATGCGTTCCTTCTGACGATGACGCAATTTTATTTCAATGACATTCACAAATCTTGAAGCTTAATTTTTTTTTTCTTTTCCATGTTTTTATTATTTTTTTTTTCTTTTTTTTTTTTTAATTTTATTTTTATTCTTGTTTTTGTTAACTTCCTGCGACTTAGAGACGAATTTTATTTACTTAATTTTTTATATTTCCATTATATAAGGTATTATTTTTTCTTTTTGTTATTTTTTATTTGAAAATAATTAATTAATTATTAATTAATTACGTTAATTATTTAATAGTTAATTTTATAGTAATTATTCAATAATTAATTATGTTATATTTATTTAATAGTTAATTGTAGTAATTATTTAATAATTAATTATTGTTAATTATTTGATAGTTAATTATTGTTAATTATTTAATAATTATTTATGTTAATTTTTTTCATTTTTGACTTTCGAATAATTTGGAGAAAAAAAAATTGTTTCTCTCTTATTTTTTTTTTTTCGGTAAATAATAATATAATTAGTCTGACTTAATTAGAATTGTAACGGTTTGAAAATTTTTTTCAAGTTTTGTAGATTAAATCAGTCTCAGTGGATAAGAATGAAACAATGGATATCACTTTCCACAGTAACACATAAATTTCTGTCAGTTACGAATTTAGTAATTCCTGTATTTCATTTCAAAATTAGTGACTTCCGGGATTTTCTGCTTTTGCTTTACTTCCAGAGTCGAAAGAGTAATTTCTCTCTTTTTTCAAATATATTATTATTATTAATATTTTATTTATTTATTCAATTTTTTCGAATTATTATAAATTAATTATTATTATTATTATTTTATTTAATTTTTTCGAATTTATTAATTTATAATGAAATTAAAATTATTATAAATTAATTATTATAATTATTATTTAAATTTATTTATTTAATTTTTTTTTATTGAAATTATTAATTCACAAAAATTAAATTATTATAAAATAATTTTTTTTAAATTATTATTATTTTGAATATTTAATTTTAATTGTAAATTAAATATTCAAAGTAATTATTTAATTAAATTTTTCTTCTTTTTTTTTTGCAATTTTCAAGGTTCATTGGGAAAAGAAAAAATTTCCATTTGATTTGGAAATTATTATTATTATTATTATTATTACTATTATAATGTGAATTTAATTCGCAAAAAAAAGAAAGAAAAAAAAAATGTTAATAATTATTATCGGCTGGACCGAAATATTTATTTTTTAAAAGACAAAAATTAAATTTAGTTTAAAATCAATTTGGATCAAAAAATCGAGAATTTTCTTTTTTTTTTTTTTTTTTTAATTATTATAATGAATAACGCTGAGATTTTAATAACAAATGGACATCGATGTCCACATCGTGGTTTGGCGAAATATCCAAGTATCGATAAAAAACTTTGGGACGCAAGTAGCAGTTGGATTCTACAATGGGATAATATTATGAAACATCCGGGAGCAAGGGCCAGAGGATGTCATTGTGATGTTCACAAACCTCCCTGGCTTTATCCAAATTTAGGTATTTTATTTCACCAAAAGAAAAAAATAATAATAATAATAATAGTTAAGAAAAAATTTTTTTTTTTTTATTAATATATTGTTAATTATTATTACTATAATAATTATTTTTTATTATTATAACTATTAATTATTATAATAATTTTTTATATTATTATAAATATTAATTACTAATTATTATAATAGTTGTAATTATAATTATTTTTTATTATTATAATAATTTTTTTTATTGCAATTATATTAATTATAATAATTGTTATAAATAAAAATAATAATAATTATTATTATAAATAATTATAATAATTATTTTTTATATTATTATAAATATTAATTAGGTAATAATTATTATAATAGTTATAATTATAATTATTTTTTATTATTATTAATAATAGTAATAGTAATTATTACAATTGTAATTAATTATTTTTGTTTATTTTTTTTTTTGTAAAATATCAAAAATAGTATTTAAATTTTAACTTTTTATTTTTAGTTTGTTTTTTTTTTTTTAAAGAAGGTTTTTTTATTTATTTATTCTCTGAAACAAGAGAAAAATATTCTGTTATTGCTCGATAAAATTATATATAAAACAAGAATTTCAAGTTCTTATTTTATAATTATATATATATATATATATATATATATATATATATAAATTTCACTGTGATTCCATCATCTTTAGAAATAATAATATAATGACAATATAAAATTATTTCTTTTTCTATTTACAGTGGGAAAAGAATCAGACGAACCTGACAGAGCGGTGAGTATAAAAAAAAATATAAATTTTATGAAATTATTATAATTTTTTTTTATTTTTTTAATGGAATTTTTTCTAAATAGAGAACATGAAAAATAATTTTTATAAATAAAAAATACAAAAAAAAAGAAAATTTTTTTTTTGTATAAATTATAAAATTTGTTATTTGTTATTTTATATTTATAATATATTTATAATAATATTTATAATAATAAAAAAAATTAGAAAATTTTTTTTTTTATTCTATTTTGTAAAATAAAATTTTATTACAGATACGTTCGGCGCCTGTTAAAAAAGTCACATCTAGTCTTTTACAAAAAAGAAGTCAATTTGGACCAGCAAAGCAAGTGCTTTCAGTGCCAGGTATAAAAAAAAAATTTTTTTTCTACTTTTTTCTCGTAGAATAATTTTTAAATATTTATATATATATAATATATATATTATTATTATAAACATTAATTATTCATAGTTAGAAGAAAAAAAAATATATTGCTGTTCACGCTTTTTTTTTTGCTTTAAATGGCACAAAATTATCATTATTAATTTGTCATTATAATTAATATATTATTTATTGTCATTATTAATTTATTAATTGCTAATTAATGTACTTTTAATTGTTCAATTATTTAATAATTAGCCATAGAATTAAAAAAAAATTAGAAATTAGAAATTAAAATATTAATCTAATAATAATCGTATATTAGCTAATTAGTTTATTTAAGAAACATATTTTTTTTCGGTATTTTATCGACTAATTAAAAATACAATTCAGCTTAATTTAATTTTTTGTTTATTTTTTTTTTTTTGCATAATTCTATTTAATTTTTTTTTTTCAAATGGACAATTTAACAAGTCCAACAAAATTTAGCTAAATTTAAAATTAATTTTTATTTAGCCAAATATTTAATGAAATAAATGTTCAGTCTTAATAATATTTGGCAAAAAATAAAATTCCATGTTAATATTTGTCAAAAAAAAAATAATATTCCATGTTAATATTTGGCTTAATATTGTAAAGCCAAACTTATGTATATATTTAGCCAAATCTTTGGTGAAATAAATTTTCAACCTTATAATATTTGGCCTTAAAATAAAATTTCAAATTAATATTTTGCTGGAAAAAAAATTGTAAACCTCGTAATATTTGGCCTAAAAATAAAATTTCAAATTAATATTTTGCTGGAAAAAAATTGTAAACCTCGTAATATTTGGCCTAAAAATAAAATTTCAAATTAATATTTGGCTATAAAAAAAATTTGTTAACTTTATAATAATTCACCAGAATAAAATTCGGTTTTCATAATTTATTTTGCTGAATAATGATTTCAGTATAATAATATTTGGCTGAATAAAAATTTTAACTAATAATAATAATAATAATAATAATAATAATAATAATAATAATAATAATAATAATAATTTATAATAATAATAATAAAAATTTCAGTATAATAATATTTTGCTAAATATAAATTGGACTGAAATGAAATAATTTGGCATTAAAATATTTTAGTAAATGAAAATTTCAGCCTAAATAATATTTGGCCAAAATAATTTTTATGTTTATAAATAAAAATTGCAGCCAGCATAATATTTAGATAAATTAATTTTTTTATTTAACTAAATGTTTAATGAAATAAATGTTTAGTCTTAATAATATTTAACAAAAAAAAATATGAAATTTCATATTAATATTTGGTTAAATATTTTGTAAGGCCGAATTTATGTAGATATATATATATATTTAGCCAAATATTCAGTGAAATAAATTTTCAACCTTATAATATTTGGCCTTAAAATAAAATTTCACATTAATATTTTGCTGGAAAAAAAATTGTTAATCTCGTAATATTTGGCCTAAAAATAAAATTTTTAAATTAATATTTGGCTAAAAAATAATTTTTATGTTTATAAATAAAAATTGCAGCCTCATAATATTGAGATAAATTAATTTTTTCAGTCAACTTTTTAATATTTGGCTGAATAAAAAATTTGGCTTAATTATTTTTGGTTCAAATATATAAGAAATTTTTTTTCCAATATGCATATTAGAAAATTATTTATTTATTTTTTTTTTTATTAGTATATAATTTCTAAAAACCTGCAAGTTAATGTTTAATCCATTATTGAGCTTTTTTTTTTTGTATAACTATTCGCTTTGCATGTCAGATACAAACAGTCACGATGCAATTACAAAGGCGACGAATGTCAAAAGAATACCGTCAATAAAACCACCTTCAGGTACGATATTTGTTTAAATGTGTGTCTCTTGTATATGTGAAATTTAAATTTTGTATCAATGTTTTTTTTTCTCCCTTTTTTTTTTTCTTTTTTTTTGTTGATAAAAATAATTTTCTTTAAAAAAAGAAATTCTAATTTTTTTTTTAGTTTTCATATTTTTTCTATAAATGAAAGCAAAAAAAAAAAAAAAAGGAGAAAAAAATAACGCTTTTCATTGCTTTGTAATAATTAATTAATTATTCGCTTTCATTATCATATTGAACGTATATATTATAAATTAAATCAAATTTATTTTAAATACATTTTCTTTTTAATTTTAAAGTTTTCTTTTTTTTATCCAAATTTTCTTTTTCTGAATAAACTAAAAATTTTTTTTAAGTGTTTTTTTTTTTTTTTTTTTTTATTTATTTCTGTTTTTAAAATTAAATTTTTTTTTCTAATTAATAACATTTTTTCTATTTACTATTTTTGTATTAATTAATTTCTTCTTTTCTTTTTAATTAATTTTTTCTTAACAATCTTTTTCTTGTTTTTCCTCCATTCAAATTAATAAAAAAATTAATTAATTTTCTTTTATTTTAATATTTTTATTAAAAATTTACTTTTGAATTATGAAATTATTTTAATTTTTTTCTTTTATTTGAAAAAAAAACGGTTTATGAAAATAATGATAATAATAGGAATAATAATAATTTTTTAGGACAAGCGGGAGCAGTGGACGAGGATACATTCATAAAAGCCTTTGATGATGTTCCCGATGTGACGATATTTTCTGCCAAAAATCTCGAAGAACAGATGAAAGTCATTAAAGACATTGTCGGTGACGAGAAAAAAGACTGGAAACTTAGAACTGAAACTGTAAGTACTACAAAAAAAAAAAGAAAAAATCTTTTTTTTTAAAAATACAATTACTTTCTGTTATTTGTTTTGTTTTGTTTTTTTTTTTTAAATTTTATGATTCATATTAATTATAATAGTAATTTTCAAGGTGTCTAATGGTTAGAGAAAGTCAGGGAAAAGTCAGGGAATTTCTTTAATTTTTTGGAATTTTTCAATAAATAAATTAAAGTAACTATATTAGTTTCAAAAAAAAATTTTACTTTTTTCCCTAAAGCAAATGCAAATTAAAAAGTTGGCCTTCACAATCAATTATTAAGAATGTGATATATATTCATTAAGTAAATAATTATTTACTACTATTTATTGAATTTAATAAATGATTTTTTAAATTTGGATAACAATTAATTAAATTTTTTGCAGTGAAATATTTGGTTTTTTTAATATAAATCAAAATTATTTTGAATTTTATTTTAGCGGTTTCAACTTCAAATAAAGTAAATTATTCATTAATACGAATAATTTATTATTTTAATGCTAATACCCCACATTTAATTTATAAAAAAATTTTCACGGCGTCGAATATTAAATTATTGAATTTCTATTTTTAAAAATTGTATAAAGTGGAATTTATATTATGCAAAATTTTCAATTTACATTTAACTAAAATTCGATTTAATTTCTATTTAGCAGAATTCTTATAAAGCATTCTTTCTAATATTTTTTTTTTTTTTTTTTAATTTTAAATTAATATAATTTCAATTTAACGAAATTTATGTTTGGAAAAATTGACAAAAAAAAAGAACTAAGTAGAATTTTTCTTAAATGAGAAAATTCTGTTAAATAAGAATTAGTTGCGGAATTAAAATTTTCTTTAATAAAAACTTTGGTTAATTAAGAATTTTATTAAATTGAAATTCTGTTAATTGTGGATTTATTCAATGACAATTCTAAGTAAATATTTTGATAAATCAACATTTACTAAAATAACAATTCAGTTAAAAAAAATTGTTCTTTATGCAATTTTTACTTGAAATAAATTCCGTTAAATTGAAATTGTATTAGTAGTGAGTTGTTTGGTTTGTTTATTTAAAAATCCATTTATTATCATAATTTGCTTTATGAGCTTTCGCCTGCCAACGGTAGGCCTCTTCAGACATATTATCTAAATGTAATTATAAAATTTTTATTTTACATAAAGGAAACAGTGTGTGACTTAGTATTTTATTATATAAAAAGGTAGAATTGATTTTCAGTTAAAAGTAATTTCGTTTGAAATTTGAAAGGTTAACCTCAAAAATATTTATGTATAATTTTTATTATTATCGAAAAATAAACTTACCAAGAGGGTTTCCTCATTAATATTTTTTAATTATCCTTATTTATAAATAAATTATTAATTATCAAGAACATGATTGTTCTTGATAATATTTATAATATTTTAATGGAGATAAGTAAGTGGAAATGAGTTTGTCACATTTTTAAAGGTACAATTAGAGAATTAGAGAATTACTAATATATATTAATCGTTATATGATTAAGAAGGTATCTATATGACCGACTTAAATTGAACGAAAATTTAAAGCAAATTATGATAATAAATGGATTTTTAAATAAACAAACCAAACAACTCACTACAAATTAATTATCCAAACAAATTAACAACCTAACTGAAATTGTATTAATTTTGAAATTCAATGTACCAGAAAATCTGCCTGATTTAAGAAATTTATTTCGAATTAAAAATTTTTTCATAGTTTTTAATTTTTGATGGTCAAAAAAATTTCAGGGCAATACTTAATCAAGTTTTACAAATTTTTAAATAAAATTTTATTTTAAATAATACTAATTTTGAAAGAATTAAAGTTGAATTTTTAAGAAATAATTGAATAATTCAAAAGATATTGTTAATTTTTTCAGACAATAATTAAATTTTACAGAACTAAAAATAATTTATCAAATAATTTTTGGATAACATTTTTTATAAGTAATTGCATTTTCAAAGATTTAAAATTTTGATTTTTGAAATTAATTGAACTTTAAGTGATTTTTAATTTATGAATTTTTGATAATTTCACTTAAAAAATTGATTTGAAATTGTAGACAAAAATACAATAATTTGAAAACTTTTAAGGCGAAAAATTGTTTTAGATAATTGAATTTTCCGATGAATAAATTTAAAAAAAAATTAAAATTCATGAGAGTTATAATTGGAATTATTAAATTTCAAACACTTTAAGATGGGAAATTTTAGAAATAATAAAATTATAGATGTTATTAAATTGAAATTTTGGAAAATAATTGAATTATTGTTTATTTTTAAATGAAATTTCGGAAAATAATTGAATTTTTGTTAATTTTAGATTGAAAATTTTAAAAATAATTAAATTTCAGTTGACATTTTGGAAAATAATTAAATTTCAATTAACATTTTGGAAAATAATTAAATTTCAATTGACATTTTGGAAAATAATTGAATTTTAGTTGATTTTGAATTGAAAATTTTAAAAATAATTGAATTTTATTTGACATTTTGGAAAATAATTGAATTTCGATTGATTTTGGATTGAAAATTTTAAAAATAATTGAATTTTAATTTACATTTTGATTAATAATTGAATTTTGGTTGATTTTGGATTGAAAATTTTGAAAATAATTGAATTTTTGTTGATTTTGAATAGAAATTTTTTTAAATCATTGAATTTCAATTGAAATTTGGAAAATAATTAAATTGTTTTTTATTGTAAAGTGAAATTTTGAAAATAATTGAATTCCAATTAACATTATGGAAAATAATTGAATTTTTGTTAATTTTGGATTGAAAATTTTGAAAATAATTGAATTTTAGTTGATTTTGAATTGAAAATTAAAAAAAAAAATTTCCTGATTTTAAATTGAAAAATTTGGAAAATAATTGAATTTTAAAAGAATTTGAATTGAAAATTTTGAAAACAATTGAATTTTCTTTGATTTTGAATTAAAATTTTGGGAAATAATTGAATTTTAATTGAAATTTTGGACAATAATTTAATTTTAGTTGATTTTGAATTGAAAATTAGAAAAAAAAATTCTTTGATTTTAAATTGCAAAATTTGGACAATAATTGAATTTTAAAAAATTTTGAATTGCAAAATTTGAAAATAATTTAATTTTAAAAGATTTTAAATTGTAACTTTGGAAAATAATTAAAATTCAATTAACATTATGGAAAATAATTGAATTTTAATTTATTTTGAATTGAAAATTTTGAAAATAATTGAATTTAAGTTGATTTTGAATTGAAAATTTTAAAAAATAATTGAATTTCAATTGAAATTTTGGATAATAATTTAATTTAAGTTCATTTTTGATTGAAAATTTAAATAATTAATTTTGAATAAAAAATTTGGAAAATAATTGAATTGTCGTTTATTGTGAATTGAAATGTTTGAAAATAATTGAATTCTAGTTAATTTGGCATTGAACCTTTTAAAAATAATTAAATTTTAGGTTATTTTGAATTGAAATTTTAGAAATAATTTACTTTCAAACGATTTTGATAATTTTCAGACAATAATTGAATTTTATAGATTCTTGAAAATCATTAAATTTTGAATTTCAATTGATTTTAAATTGAAATTTTGTATAATAATTTAATTTTAGTTGATTTAGAATTGAAATTTAGCTTATTTGGATAATAATTGAATTTTAGTTGATTTTTAATTGAAATTTTTGTGAAAATAATTGAATTTTAGATGATTTAGAATTGAAAATTACAAAAATTATTGATTTTTAATTGAAAATTTTATCAAAATAAATTTTATTTTATCAGAATAAAAATTTTTTAGTCTAATTTAGATTAGAAAAAAGTCAGGGAATTTTTTTTCCTAGCAGTTATTAGACACCCTGATTTTTCCTATTAATTTTTATTGTTTCTTTTTCATTTTTTATTTCTTTTTTTATGTAATTTTGTAATTAGTTTACAAAATTAATTTTTTCTTTTTCTTTATTAGATTTTTAACCAATTTCAAAATAATATTTATTTATTTTTTCTTTTTTATTGACTTTTTTTTTGTAATTAATTTCAAAATCATTTTTTTTTTTTCTATTAAATTTGTAAAAACAATTTCAAATTTGTATTTATTTATTTTTGCCTTTTTTTGTAATTATTTTCAAAATTGTTTCTTTTTTTTCTATTAAATTTTTAATCAATTTGAAATTAATATTTATCTATTTTTATTGTTGTTGTTGTTGTAATTTTTAAGTAATTTGGAATTTTTTTTTTCTATTTTTTTTCTTTTATATTCGATTTTTCTAGATGAAAAAATTACGTGGAATTATAATTGCCGGCGGACCAAATTATGATAATTTTGCCGAATGTTTAAAAAATATGCAACGAGCATTTGATACGGCATGTATGGATTTGAGATCGCAAGTTGTACGCGAAGCCGCAATTACAATGGCATTTTTAAGTCAACAATTGAAAAATAAATTCTCCAGTTTTGCTGAAGCCGTTTTACTCACTCTTATGAATCTCATTCAAAATAGTGCCAAAGTAAGTAAAAAAAAAAAAATTTAATTTTACGAAAGAAAAACAAATATTTTTTTTTTATTATTTTCAAAAAATTAATTAAAATAATAATTTTCTTTTTTTTTGTTTTTTGTGAACAGGTCGTGGCGTCGGCGGGTGCAGTTGCCGTACGATTTATACTACAACATACGCACGGTAGTCGTTTAATTCCAATAATTACATCGTGCATGAATCATAAGAGCAAAGAAATACGTCGCGCCTCTTGTGAATATTTGAATCTTATTTTAAAATCCTGGCCACAACAACTTTTGGTCAAACACGTTAATATTCTACAGGATTCAATTAAAAAGGGAATCGCCGATTCAGATCCTGAAGCACGTTCCTTTGCTCGAAGGTATGTTCAAAAAAAAAAAAAAACACACAATTTTTTTAATCAACTTTTTACATAAAAAAAAAAAAATTTCAATTTCCTTTAAATAGAATATAGTCACAAAATATAATATAATTTAGTTTATTTTAAAATAGGGTCAACCGGGGTAAATCCGAACGCTTTTAGTAAGTTTCAACAATAACATAAGTTTTTTCTTTAAAAAAAAAAATACTTCCGGTATTCTGGTGCATGAAGTTGTTACTTTACTTCCATAGAACAATTTTATGGGGTAGCAAAAATTTTTGATAAATTACAATCGCAGGAAACTTAGCGTTCGTATTTACCTCGCGATACTTTGCAACTTTCCTAAAATACCGGGGTAAATACGAACGCCACTGTATTTCAGAAAAATCTTAGGGAAAATAAATTTAAAGTATTGCAATTGTTAAACTTATATATAAAAACTCAAAAAAAAAATACGATAATAAACCTATTATGTAATAATGCATCATATATAAATACAAAAATCAAACAGGTTAAAAATTAAAATGCATTACACAATTAAAACCTTCAATAACTTTATCAAATAATAACGAATTTTTGCAAAACTTGGTACAGAAAGTATTTTGGAGTGCGATTGAATGTAAATACAAAAATAAAAGTCAAATTTTTTAAATTCAAAATGGCGGACTTTTCTAAATCTTATTTTTAAAAATGATGAAATTTGCTAACTCCAAATTCGTAATCAGCGACCCTGAAACCCCCCCGAGTAACAATTTTCGAGCGAATCCAATGAATTTTTTAATTCTCGTCCGTCATTTTGAATTTTGAAAAACTGACTTCAAATTGGTAATTAGCGACTCCAAAAACCGTAGAATACCAAATTTTATTAAGATCCTGAAAAACTTTTTTCAACAAACCATATTTGACAAAAAAATTTTGAAACACTCCTTCGAGAGAACAGAGATTAAGTTTCTGCTTATTAATTACTAACGAGGATACGTATAGAAAGAAAAACTTTTTTCTATGTTCTTTTATAATGTTAAAATAATAGTGTAATGAAATAAAAAGAATTTTGTGTGGCTCTGATGTAAAAAAAAATTATTGAAAATACCGTTCGGATTTACCCCGGTTTTCCAATTTTCCTATGGGTAAATACGAACGGTCTGATATTATTAATAAAATTTGACAGAAGGCAAAAATGAAAAATAGTTTCTGTTCTAGTATTCATAACAAAAACAATTAGAAATAATAAAATAAATTTTTAGCTTCTTTTTCTTGAAATACGAGACAAAATACTGAAAGAGTGTCATCTTTGATTTTCAATCTTTTTTTTGCAATACTCGTTATCTTTGTTTATGCTGTTGCTAATTAACAAACGAAAAATGGGATAATACTTAGAATCTCTTAAAGAGGATCTGAGGTATAAATTCTCATATCGAACTTATTTTTAAAAATTTTAATTAAGCTGAAATAATTAGCGTTCGGATTTACCCCGGCTGACCCTATAATATTTTTTTTTTTTTTTTTGTTTTTAGTTCGTATTGGGCGTTTAAGGATCAATTTCCCGAGCAGGCGGAAATTTTGTTAAATAGTCTCGATGCAACGTATAAAAGATCATTGATGTCATTGAGCAACAGTGGCAGTATAAACAGTTTAAATGCAGTGGCGCGAACAACAAGCGTCAGTCCACGAGCATCAAGACCCGCTTTGAGTGCCGCAGGTTTGTTAATTTTTTATTTTATTTTATTTATTTTAATTAGTAAAATTGACAAAATGTAATGACAACAAAAAAGTATTACACACATTTGCATAAATCGGGTTTAGCCACAAGTAGGGAAAATTTTTTTTTTTTTTTTTTTTTTTATCAGAAAATAACAATTTTAATTAATTTATCCAAAATTTTCAATTGGATCCGAATTTAAATTTGTTCTTATTTATTTCAGTTATTAATTATTCGAACTTAAAATTTGTCTAAATTTTAAATAATTTTCCAAATTATTTGAATTTCAATTTGTCAAAAAAAATTTTTAATTTATTTCAATTATTAATTATCCGAACTTTAAAATCTGTCTGAATTTTAAAAAATTTAATTTTCCAAATTATTCGAATTTCAATTTTTTCTAATTTTTAATTGGATGTAAATTTTAAATTATACGAATTTCAATTTGTCCAAATTTTAAATAATTTAATTTTCCAAATTATTCGAATTTCAATTTTTTCTAATTTTTAATTGGATGTAAATTTTAAATTATACGAATTTCAATTTGTCCAAATTTTAAATAATTTAATTTTCCAAATTATTCGAATTTCAATTTATTCTAATTTTTAATTTGATGTAAATTTTAAATTATACGAATTTCAATTTGTCCAAATTTTAAATAATTTAATTTTCCAAATTATTCGAATTTCAATTTGTCAAAAAAATTTTTTATTTATTTCAATTATTAATTAGCCGAACTTTAAAATCTGTCTGAATTTTAAAAAATTTAATTTTCCAAATTATTCGAATTTCAATTTATTCTAATTTTTAATTGGATGTAAATTTTAAATTATACGAATTTCAATTTGTCCAAATTTTAAATAATTTAATTTTCCAAATTATTCGAATTTCAATTTGTCAAAAAAATTTTTTATTTATTTCAATTATTAATTAGCCGAACTTTAAAATCTGTCTGAATTTTAAAAAATTTAATTTTCCAAATTATTCGAATTTCAATTTATTCTAATTTTTAATTGGATGTAAATTTTAAATTATACGAATTTCAATTTGTCCAAATTTTAAATAATTTAATTTTCCAAATTATTCGAATTTTCGAACTTTATTTATTGTCCATAATTTTAAATTATCCGAATTGAAATTTTTCCAAATTAATTTGAAATTTCAAATTATAATTACAATTTTTGTTCAAATTTAAATTGATTATTATTTAAAATTATCAACAAATTTTTTTTTTTTTTTTTAAATTAATTTTATTCTTTTTCTAACTTTAAATTATATGATTTCAATTTGAATTTGATTTCTATTGAATTTATTAAATTTAATATAAAATTTTTTTTTTTTTGTCGAAACAAAATTTTTGTAATGTCAGGGAAATTGTAAAATTTATTCTTGTGGCAATCCTGATGAATATATATATATATAAACATAAAATAGTCATTTTCGAAGTCTCATTAGAAATTGATAAAAATTAGTTATTAGTTTGTTTTTAAATTATAGTTTTCTAATTAAATTAATATTTAGTTTGTGTGTTTTTCTTCATTTTTCAAATTAACTTTCACTGCGCAGTTATTTTCATTGTTCAAAGAAAAAAAAAAAAAATTGTAGAATAATAATTGCGCAAATTTCATATTTCATTAAACGCTTCTGCGCATGTCGCGATAAATTAATTATATTTATTTATTGCTCGTGACCAAAATAAGCGCGAAATTTTTTTTTTTTTTTTTAAATTTGAATTTTTTAAATTTGTAAGTTTTTTTTTTTTTTAGTTAATTATTAATAATCTTTATAATTAATTTACAAAACGAAATATTTTATAAGGAAAATATATTAAATATTATTCTGGTAATTTTTACTAATGATAATAGTAAAATAATATTATTACTAAATGAAATGATTGGTAAAATTATTTTTAACTTCAAAAACGACTATTTTTTTTCCATTACTTTTTTTTTTGCAGGCTTATCGTTTTTTTTTTCTGTATTTTTAATTTTCTATCTTCTTGGCCCCTAAAATTAATTTTTTTTTACACAATTTTTGTGTTTTTTTAATTTTCTTTCTCATTTCATTTTTTTTTTGTGGCGTATTTTTATTTTTTTTTGTATATTTAAAAAAAAATTTCATTTTCTATTCTGTATTTCTTTTCTTTTTTATTTCTGCTTTTTTCGATTTTATGTTTTTAGCATTTTTTTTTCTTACTCTTATTTCTTCTTCTTTTTTTTACTATATTTCTTTTTTTTTGTTATTTCTATTTTTTAACAAGAAAAAAAAGTTTTTAATAATCTTTTTTTTTTGCGAATTTTGTAGTTCAAAAAATAAATTTTTTTTGAAATTAACAAAAAATAGGTTTTTTTTGCATTGCAAAGATAATTTTTTTTAAATTAACAAAAATAGGTTTTTTTTTGCACTGAAAAAATCATTTTTTTGAAATTAACAAAAATTGTTGTTTTTTGCATTAAAAAACATAGTTTTTAAATTTAAAAAAATAGTTCTTTTTTGGAATTTGTTAGAAGGAATTTTTGAAATTAACAAAAATAGTTTTTTTTTGGCATTAAAAATTAGAAAAAAAAAAACTAATTTTGGCTACTTTTTTGGTCTGTCCTCTTTTTTTTTTTTTTTTGTTTTTTTTTTATTTCTTTTTTTTTTTGTTTCTTACATGCTGCTTTGCGATCTACCTTGCATTTTCACGTGCGAAGGTAGCACTGAGAATTTACATCAGACTCAGGGCCAACCTCATGGCCCACTGAGACGAACTCCGTCCTTACCACGTTCTTATCGTCAATCTGGAATTCCGATTCTGCAAAGACCCACTGACAATTACTGTAATTTTTTAAATTTATATTTTTGTCTATCAAAGTTTATCACAATTGTTTTTTTTATTACCTTTTTTAGATGCATCTCTCAAAAAACTAAACCAGATAAAAAAAAAAAAAAAAAATATCTAAACATAAAAACGGAAGGGAAATTTTATTTTAACGATGAAAATTAATTTTTTGTTTAAAATTAATTAATTAATGCTTTAAATTAATAAATAATAATAATAATAATTAACTAATGAATATTATTAATATTATTATTATTATTATGAATAATTATTAATTATTAATTATTAATTGTTAATTGTTAATTGTTAATTGTTAATTATTAATTATTAATTAACTTAACTAATTTAAATCCTAATTAAGAAAATCCTGTGGAATTGTAGCTTTCTAATTACACTAATATTTTTTTTTTTCAATTTCAAAAGCTTCCTAATTATTGTATAAAATAATGCAAATTTTTTTTTTTTTTTAATTTTTTCACAAACACTGAGAAAAAGATTTTAATATTACGTTATTTTTTTCTTTATACAAATTTTATTTTTTTATTATTTTATTTTTTTCTTTTTGTCGAATTTTAATTTATTAAAATTATTTTAATTTTTGTTTTTTTTTTTTTTCATTAAAATATTTTTTTTTGTTTTAAAAAAGCGTTCTCCATCTATGTATTTTTTTTTCCTTCAAAATAATTAATTTTTTATCAAATTTTAATTTTTTTAAAAAACAACGTTTTTCTAATTTTTGCTTAAAAAATATTTTTTAAAAAAACTATTATTCTAATTTTTTGTTTCTTTACAAAAAAAAAAAAAAAAATATGGTTTTTAGTTTGAAAAAAGCGTTTAAAAAAAATTCCAAATTATTTTGTTTGAATGTTTCTTTGAAAAAAAAAAAACAGTTTTTCCATTTTTTTGTTCGAAAAATATTCTTTTTATTTATTTATTTGTAGTTTGAAAAAAAAAATTGTTTTAAATTGAAAAAAATTCCGTTTGTAAATATTTGAGAGAAGCACAACAGTTAATCACAAAAAAAAACGAAAAAAAAAGAACTAAATCTTATCTAATCCCTGCAGTCTTTTGTAGTTTCGGTTTGCCTGCGAGACACTAAAAATAATAATAATAATAATAATAATGCCAATCATGCACTTTTTCCCTATCGCACATTTTTTCAATTTTTTTATCATTGTTTTTTGTCTTTTCAATTATTTTTCAATTGAAAATTCATAATAATATTTTTTTAATTTGATCTTTTTTGTTTTTATTTTATTTTATTTTTTTTTTTTTTTATTTTTTCTATAGGTCGAATCACACCAGTTGGACGATCAACGAGTGCCATTGATCATCAAGCTGCTCAAAGGGCAAAAGCTCGAATGCTTTACGCGAGTATTAATCGACAAAAAGCCACATTACGTAAGTTTACAAAAAAAAAAATTATTATTTTCTTTTCCCCTAAATTTTATCATTTTTTAAGAACGCATAAATATGTTTTTAAAAATTATTAGTTAAAATTTTCATTTAAAATTTCATTTGTCATAATTATTTTTGAGATGAATTTTTATTTCTTCAAATTAGTTATTTTGCAAAAAAAAAAAATTTTTTTCATCCGAAACAATTTTCCATATTATTAGAATTTTTCAAATAACCGAAAATTCACTTCACAGAATTTTTAATTTGTTGGAATTTTTTTATTTTGTCAAAATTTTTATTTGCTCGAATTTTCAATTTAACATAATATTGGGAATTTTAAAGAATTTTTATTGCCTCGACTTTCATTGCTAAGAATTTTCATTTTATTTTTTCAAATGAATTTTCATTTTATTCGAATTATATTATTTGATTGAATTTTTTTTTTTTTTTTTTTTTTTGCATAAAAACCGATTTTTCTGCAAAATTTTTTTACTTTAACCGAAAAATTATTTAACAGAATTTCTAATTGATAGAATTTTGTTCAAAATTATAAATAACCGAACAATTGATTTTTGCGCGATTTTTAAATTTCAACTAAATCACAATTTCATGGATAATTTTTGATTGGTTAAATGATTTTTTGGTTCAATTTTAATTTAAAAATTTTTAATTTAATTCGGCGAAAAATTCAATTTTTATAAATTTTAATGCAAAGTAGTAAAAAACGAACAACAATTAAATAAATATTTTAAGATTTTCGATTAAAGCTACAAATAAATTCAATTATTTCCAAAAAAAAAAAAAGAAAAAAAAATTTCATTATTTTCCAAAAATTCAATAAAAGTTCAAAAATTCAATTATTATTCAAAATTTTTATTATAAGTGAAAAACTTATAATTTTTTTTCAAATTTCAATGAAAAATAGGCAAAAATTCAATTATCTTTCATGATTTCAATTTACATCTAACAAAAATTCAATTATTTTTCAAAATTTAAGTTCAATTTAGCGAAGAAAAAAATTTAGCCTAAAGATTAAATTATTTTTCAAAATTTTAATTACAAATATTTTGTCGAAAACTTTTTTTTTTTTTTTTTTTAAATCTCAATGAAAATTAATTAGGCAAAAATTCAATTACTTTTCATAATTTTAATTTAAATTCATGAAAAATTTTAATGCAAATTTGTAAATAAACGAAAAAAAAATTAAATTATTTTCAAAATTTATTTCAAAGCTGACATAAAATCAATTATTATTAACAAAAATTTTTATTTTCCAAAAAAAAAATTAATAAAAGCTTAAAGATTCAATTATTTCAAAAAAATTTCAATTATAATTGGTAAAAAAAAAACAATTTTTTAAAAAAAAAGTCTGAATAAAAATCTAACAAATTCAATTATTTTCCAAAATTTCAAAAAAATTCACAAAAATTCAATTATTTTAAATTATTTTCAATTTAAATCTATTAAAAATTCAATTATTTTTCAAAATAATTGTTCAATTCAGTGAAAAATTGAATTTTTAAAACATTTTAAAAGAAATTAGTAAAAATAATTTAATTATTATTTTCAAAACTTTTCCCAAAAATTTCAAAATTGATTTTAAAAATTGCACCGAAATCATTCTGTCTATTAAGGACATTTTTGTAATTTCGGACAAATGAAAATTCTATCAATTAGAAATTTTGTTAAATAATTTTTTGGATTAAGTAAAAATTCTACAGAAAAATTGATTTTTATGCAAAAAATTCAATCAAATAATAATTCGAACAAAATGACAATTCATTTGAAAAAATAAAATCAAAATTCTATGCAATGAAATTCAAAATAATTGAATTTCTAGCCAATAAAAATACTTTAAAATTCCCTATTATTTTAAGTTGAAAATTTGAGCAAATAAAAATTCTGACAAATAAAAATTCGAACAAGTTAAAAATTCTGTGAAGTGAATTTTTGGTTATTGAAAAATTCGGATAATATAGAAAATCGTTTTGATAAAAAAATTCTTTGCAAAATACTAATTTAAACAAATAAAAAAAAAAGATATAAATAGAAATTGATATAAATTGAAATTTTTGACAAATTCCTGATTCAAAAATTTTTAAAAATAATTTAATTTATGACAAATTTTAAATAATATCTATGAAAATAATTTAATTTTTTTTTCATTTATTACTGATTCGAAAAAAACATTTTTAAAATAATTGAATTTTAGTTGATTTTAAATTGAAATTTTGGGAAAATAATTGAATTTTATTTGATTTTGAAATTGAAAATTTTGGAAAACAATTAAATTTTATTTGATTTTTGAATTGAAAATTTTGAAATTAATTGAATTTTAATTGATTTTGGATTGAAATTTTTGGAAAATAATTGAATTTTAATTGATTTTGAATTGAAAATTTTGAAAATAATTGAAAATACTAATTTGAACAAATAGAAATTTGGCTCAAAAATAATTATGACAAATGAAATTTCATAAAATGAAAATTCTAATTAGATTTTTAGAACACATTCAGCCGTTCCATTTTATTTATTTATTTTTTTTTTTTTATTGTAAAATACATGAATTGCCGATAAAAAAAAATAATTAAAATTTTCTATTTTAAATAAAAATATTTTATTAATTTATTTTTAAACGAATTTTTTTTTTACTTAACATTTTTACTTATCTTAATTATTATTTATCAAATTATTAATAATAATTAAAATTTGTTTTAATATAATATAATTTTATAATATTGCATTATATTGTATATTTTCTAAATTTTAAATTTTCGAGATTTCGGTTTTCATTGTCAAGAATTTTTTTTTTTTTTTTTTTATCTCTATTTTTGATTTAAAAAAAGAAATAAAAAGTTTGAAAAAAAATTTTTTTGCAGGCAGGAAAAAAAAGAAAAGAGAAAAATAATTAATTTTCGTCTCTTTTTAGCACGTCAAAGTAAATCACCGGATTATAGTGCTGTCGCAAGTCCCGAGAGAGTTGCAAGAACGAGAACAAGAGTTGCTGGTGTTTCACAATCACAACGTAAGTTTTAATTTTTCTAAATAATAATTTTCAAATAGAAATTTTTCTCCTTTTTTTGTATTTTTCAGTGAGTTTCATTATTAATTAAAATTTCGTTTAATAATAATAATTATTATAATATTATTTTCAAATTTATCACTCGGCAGCAATTAATAATAAAAATAATTAAAAATTAATAATAATTTGTTTAAAATATAATTTTACAATTGTATATTATTTATTTTTTTCTAAAAAAAAAAATTATTTATTTTCCAAAAAGATGGTATTTTTATTTATAACAATTTTATTATTATATGATTATTATTATTTTTATTATTATTATTATTATTATTATTATTATTATAATTATTTCTAAAAATAAATAACGTCCTTTTTTTTAAGTTAAAAGTAAAAAAAAGATTTTATTCATTGAATTATGTTTATTAATAAAATTATATTATTTAAAAAACAGATAATTTAGGCCATCTTTAAGACATTCAATTTTTTTTTTTTTTTTTAACTGTCAAGGAGAGAAAAAAAAATTTGCTTAACTCTTGAAAGTGGAAAGAAATATTATTTTTTATGGAAAAATAGTATTTTTTTTTTTATTTTTATTATTTCAAACGTAAGTGATAATAATATTTTTTTTCAATTTAAATTATCACAGCGAGCAGTAGATCAGGTTCACCATCGTCGAGATTGAGTTACGCGACTTATAATCGTGAAGGTGAATCCCTTGTTCCTCGTCCAAGAAAATTGTCAAGTCATGGAGTTGGAAGTACTGGAAATAGTCGTGAACCTAGTCCACAGCGTTTTGGAATTGATAGGAATTTTGGCTCAAAATTGAGGTTAGTTTTATGTGGAAATTTATTTTATATCAAATAAAAATACTTTCATTAATTTTACTAAAAAAAATCAGTATTTAGTATTTTTTTTTTTGTAATAAATTAAAAAATACTTTTTGCTAGAAAAATTTCAAATTAAAAAAAAAAAAAAAAAATACTTTCAGTAATTTTAGTAAAAAAATAGTTTTTAATATTTTTTTGTAAAAAATTTAAAAAATACTTTTTCTACTTTTATTACTTTTTGCAAGAAAAATTTCAAATTGAAAAAAAAAAAATACTTTCAGTAATTTTAGTAAAAAAAAAAAAAAAAGTTTTTAATATTTTTTTGTAAAAAATTAAAAAAATACTTTTTCTACCTTTATTACTTTTTGCAAGAAAAATTTCAAATTGAAAAAAAAAAAATACTTTCAGTAATTTTATTAAAAAGAAATTTTCAATATTTGATATTTTTTTTTTTTGTAAAAAATTAAAAAATACTTTTTTTCATTTTTTGTAGAAAATTTTCTAATATATTTTTTTTTTCTTTATAAAAATTAATAAAAAAAAAGAAAAATACTTTCAGTACTTTTACTACAATATTTTCTATTTTTTTTTTTTTTTTTGCTACTGGAAAATTAAAGTAATTTTTGTTTTCTAATTTCTTTTCTATATCTAATAGAGGAAGAAATTTACACACATCGCCAACGGATAGGCCGCCATCGAGGCCAGTTATGGCGCAAAAAATGCTTCAACAATCGAGAGAGGCCGAATCGGCATTGGCCGATGCATTAACATTTAATAGTATAGATAATTATAATAGAACACCAAAAGGTAAAGGCGATCACAGCGATGACAGCGAGACAAGTAGCATTTGCTCTGAATACAGTTTGGACAGTTCACGACGACCGAGTGACGTAAGTTTTTTTTTTTTATTTTTTTTATTTATTTATTTCAAGAAAAATTATTTCATATTTATTTTCTATTAAATTATATAATATAATAATTTATTTATTCATAAAATATTTAATATGTATAACAAAAATTTTTTATTTTTACAATATATTACAAAATTGTAAATAAATAATTATATTTTCTTTATATACAATTATAATTTTATTATTTATAAATATAATAAAATTAGAAATTTCTTTTATTTTTTGTTTATTATAATTATAATTACAAGTGAAAAAAATATAATTTTATTATTTATAATTTAAAATATAAAAATTTTAGTTATCTATATTTTTTTTTATATACAATTATAATTTTATTATTTATAAATAATAAATTTATATTATTTTTTGTTTATTATTCAAATTATAATTTACATATAAAAAAAATATATATAATTTTATTATATTTATAAATAAGAAAATTATAAATTTCCTTTTTTTTTTTTGTTTATTATAATTATAATTACAAGTGAAGAAAAAATATAATTTTATTAGTTATAAATTTAAAATATAAAACATTTTAGTTATATATTTATTTTATTAAATTATATAATTTATTTATATAGAAAACAAAAATGGAAGTTTTCCCATTAAAAAAAAAAAAAAAGAAAAAAAAATTACAAATGATTGAAAAAAATATTTCATTTTTATAATGACGTGAAGAAAAATTGCCGTTTTTCAAAAAATAATTTTCATTGTTTTTCAATAATTGAAAGTGAAAATAAAAATTAAATTTTAAGGGAAAAAATCATTTTTTTTTTTTCTTTTTTTCAAAGAAAACAAAATTTTTATTTCTAATTTTCTATAGAGAAAATTTATCAAGGCAATTATTTATTTTTTATTTTTTTTCTGTGAAATTTGTTGATATTGTAATAGATTTGTTTGTCCAGTGTTTTCCTTTTGTTTTTTGTTTTTTTTTTTATTTTTTGCTTATATTATCAATTTATAATTTAAAAAAAAAAAAATTCGATTGGCCGTAGAAAAATTATTTTTTGTTAGTTTGTGTGAATCGTCAAATTTTTCGTTTCTTTTTTTTTTTTTGCTTTTTGTTTTAATTAACGTAAATTTTGTTTTTTTTTTCTTTATTAAACAAAAAATAAGTTTCTTTTTAGAAAAAATTCCCCCCCTCCCCACAAAAAAAAAGTGAAATTCTGTAATACTTTTTTTTTCAAATTTTTAGTACTATCATTTTTTCGTTTCTTTTATTTTCTTTATTTTAGTTTTTTCTTTTAATTGTTTCTTTTACTTTTTTGTTAATTGTTTCTTTTTAATTTTTTTTTTTTTGCTTCTTTCTTTTTTAGTTTTTTTATTTTTTACTTTTATTTGTTTCTTTTAATTTTTATTGTTATTTGTTTCTTTTACATTTTTGTTTTTTTGTTTCTTTTACATTTTTGTTTTTTTTGTTTCTTTTATTTATTTCTTTTTTTTCGTTTCTTCTATTTATTTTGTTATTTGTTTCTTTTATTTTTTTGTTATTTGTTACTCTTATTTTTTATTTTCATCCATTTTCTTTCTATTGTCCTATTAATAATAATAATAATAATAATAATAATAATAATAATAATAATAATAATAATAATAATAATAATAATAATAATTGACTCGTTTCGTAATTAAAAGAAAGAAAAAACAAATACAAAAATTAAATTTTTTCACTTTGACACACAATTTTTTTAAAAAAATTATATTATTTACAAATTAAAAAAACAAAAAAATTGTCACTAATGCATATTTGAAATTTTTGTTTTGGTCTTCTGTTTTTTTTTTTTTTTTTGGGGGGGGGGGTGTTTTTTTTTCCCCCTAACTTGAATGATCCATGTGTTTGTGATCTTGTCAATCCGTTTATAGTCTTTCTCATGGAGCGGCTCACAACAGAGACTCTATCGAGATTTATGGGATCAATCAATCCCAAAGGTTGGTCAAATTCAAATTTTTGACTTTCTTCTTTTAAAAACAAAAAAAAATAATAATAATAATTTATCATTTTTTTTTTGCCCTTAATTTTTGCGCATGTATTTTTTTTTTCATTTCCATCAATGTTTTGCACTTTTTTCATCTTTCTTTCGTTTTCTTAATTTTTTTTTCTTTTTCTTTATATATTTAATTTTTTTTTCTTTTTCTTTATTTAATTTTTTTTCTTTTTCTTTATTTAATTTTTTTTTTATTTCTTCCTTATTTATTTTATTTCTAAAAATTTATATTCTCTTTTTTTGTATTTTTTCTATATATTTTTGTTTTTTTTTTTTTTAAATTAATTTCTTTTTGTTGTACTATGTAATTTTTATTTATTCTTTCTTCATTTAAAAAAAAATCATTTTACATTTTTGTATTTTTTTTTTTTTTTTTTTTTTTTGTATTAATTTCTTTTTTGTATTTCTTTTTGTTGTACTACGTAATTTTTATTTATTCTTTCTTCATTTAAAAAAAAATTATTTTACATTTTTGTATTTTTTTTTTTGTATTTTTACTTTTTGAATTTGTTTCACTTTTTGTATTTTTTTTTTCTTCTTTTTGTACTTCTTCGTTTTATTTAATTATTGTTTTATATTTTATATTGAGAAAATTTTACATTATCTTTTTTGTTCTATTTTTTCTTATTAATGTTTCTTTTTTTTTTTTTTTTTATCATTTTGTATATTTTCACCTTCTTTTCTATTTCTTCGATTATCATTATTTGTATTTTATTTTTTTATTTTTTGCAACGCTTTTTGAATTATTTATATGCTTCTTATTAAAATTGCACATTTGGTCTTGAGTATTTTTTATTATTATTATTATTATGATTATTATTATTATTAGTAGTAGTAGTAGTAGTAGTAGTAGTAGTAGTAGTATTAGTATTAGTATTATTAATAAACAATTACAGTTAATTGTAATTAATTAATAATTAATGGCGAATTAAAATAATTAATTAGATGTTAATATTGATAAAAATTACATCATAATATCGTTGAAATATTCTCGTTTTTATTTTATTTTATTTTTTTTTAAATTTAATTTAAATTTCTTATTTAGTCATTTTGTGAACTAATTATAATTTTCCTTTTATATTTTTTTTTCAAACAGGATATTAAGGAAATAATTGATAACTGCAGCCGTAAACATTGGAGCGATCGAAAAGAGGGCCTCGTTGGTCTACAACATTTTCTATCAAATGGCCAAACATTATCTGGCTCTGAATTAAGAAAAATAACTGATATTTTTTCAAAAATGTTTATGGATTCACATACAAAAGTATTTAGTTTATTTTTAGATACACTAAATGAATTAATTGTCACGCATAAAGAAGATTTGGGCGATTGGCTTTATGTTCTTTGCGCTCGTCTTCTCAATAAATTGGGCACCGATTTACTTGGCTCGGTGCATGCAAAAATTCACAAAACCCTCGATATTGTCAGGTAAATCAAAAAAAGAAATATTTTTTTTTTTTATTACAAATTATTTATTATTTATTATTACTAATATTAATTAATTACTAATTTTTTTTTTTTTTTTAAATAGAGAATCGTTTAGCGGCGAACAATTATTGCCGGCTGTAATGCGATTTTTAACGGATCCAACGCAAACGCCAAATTCACGTGTTAAAGTTGCAACATTGACATTTCTTATGCAAATAACTGAAATTTCGGAGCCATCGGCGTTGACGAGTTCCGCGGGTACGGCTCTTGCGCGTCTCATTGATTGGACGAATGATGTTAAAAGTCAAGACGTGAGAAGACACGCTCAAAGTACTGTAATTGCATTGTACAATTTGAATCCCGCACAAGTTACTTTGATCCTCTCGGAATTACCAAAATATTACCAAGTGAGTTTCATTTTAAGGAATTTTTTTTTCTAATTTTTTCTCCCTTTTTTTTTTATTCGTTATTTAGAATTTATTCTGTTTTTTTTCCTCCAATTTTAAAGAATTTAATTTAATTTTTGCTTTTCTTTCCTTATTTTTTTAATTTACAAAAATTAATTTAAATTTTTTCCTTTTGTTTTTTTTTATTTTAATTTTGAAAATGTTTTTTTTCTCTATTTTAAAGAATTTATTTATTTTTGCTTTTCTTTTCTTATTTTTTTTTCTTTTTCATTTTTAAATAAATATATCTTAATAAAATTTGTAAATTAATTTTTATATTGAATTTATTTAGAAAATTGTAAAAAAAAAAAAAAAAAAAATTGCTTGCAGGAAGCTGCGTTGCCATTGGTTCAAAATCATTTGAGAAGATCATCGGGAACGAGTAATCCATCATCGCCAAGTACGCCACCACCTCGTGTTCCACATTCGCCAGCGAGAAGAATAAAAATTGATGTAAAAAGTGAAGTTGATTCTGGTGACGATCATTTAAATCCAGAAGAAGTTTATAAGTAAATTTTTCAATTAATTTAATGGAATAATTAATTTTTATTAATAAATTACTTTCAATTTTTTTTTTTTTTTTTTGAAATTCATTTTATAATTGCAATTTTTTTTTTCTATTTGTCAAAGAATAATAAATAAAATAATTAAATTTTTTTTTTTTTTTTTTTTTAACAGATCGTTAAGAAGGACAACGGCGGAAATTCAAAATTATGGTTTTGAACGATTGGAAAAAGCAACGACGAGTAAAGATAGTGGAATCAGTAATATGGCCGATGTTGAGGAAAGAATTGAGTCACTAACATTAACGAATTCGGTAATTAATTTTATTTATTTAGAAGAAGAAAAAAAAAAACGAAAATTCCTTTTTTTAAAAAAAGAGTTTATACCATTGATATTTAATTTATTTATTTTTATATTCTATATTTTTTTATTTATGAGAAAAATATATTTTTAAAAAATATATTTTTATTACTACATTTTTACTAGTATTTTCTTTATTAATTATTCTATTTTAGCAATTTATTTATTTATAAGTAAAATTTTTTTTTTATTACTGTCTTTATTAGTATTTATATTAATTAATTTTTTTTTTTATTTTAATAATTTATTTTTAAGTAAAATTTATTATTTCTTTTTTTATTACATTTTTATTACTTTTTTTTAAATTATTTTTTTATTTTAGTAATATTTGTTTTTATATTGTTTTTTTTTTTTGTCTGTTTTATTACAATTAATGAACCCTTTTTTTAAGGGCCGATCGTCGTCCGTTTCGTCGCCGACACAGAGAGGAAAACCCGTCACAAATTCCACCGTTAATGGAACGAACGATGGACCAGATGCTGATCTTTTGATTCCTCAGGAAAACAATGGCTTTAAAACACACGGTATTTATTTTTTTTCTTCAATAAAATCAATTTTTTTTTTCTGTTGGGAAATAAAAATTTAAAAAATAAAAAGAATAACAATTTATGATATTAATAAATAAATATAAGAAAAAGAAAGAATAAATAAATTATCGTTATTTTTTTTTTTAAATTGAAAATTAATAATTAAAAAAAAAAAAAAATTGAAAATTAATGATTAAAAAAAAAAAAGAAAAAAAAAATAGAAGTAAAAAGTGAAAATTCAATTTTCTCGCAGGTTCATCGCCAGATTCGTTACGTGGACCGGATGTTGTTGACAATGTGATAAAGTCTTTACAAACACAAGAGACGGAGGAGCAGGAGAAAATAACAACCCTTCAAGAATTTCAATTGTATCTTCATGACGGTGACATTTCCTACGTTAAACAAAATTTCAAGTTAGTTTCATTCTCTTTTTCCTTTTTTCTTTTTTTTTTTTTTTTTTTTTTTGTTTTCAATCCTTTTTTTTTGTTTTAATAATTAAAAAATTAAATAAAAAGTAGTAATTTTTTATTAATACTAATAATTAAATTATAATAATAATTATTAATAATAATTAAATTATAATAATTATTAATAATTAAATTATAATAATTATTATTATTAATAATGAGAGTAAATAAAATAGTAATTATAATAAAGCAAATACTTTTTAAATAAATGACAAAAAAAAAAAAAAAAAAAAATGTAAATAGAAATGAAAAAAAATGATTTTTCTTGCCTTTTTTTTTTGTCGTAGGAAATTATTAAAATGCCTTTTGGAGAATTTAAACAGTGAACAGGTGAAATTTGTATTGGAAATATTAAAAACCCTCACCGAAATGGTGAAATGTATGGAACTTGTTGAAATATTTACGAGTTATGCTGATCTTCTTGTATTGAAAGTGATAAATGCCCATAAATTCGAGGAACAAAATGAAGAGGCTTATAAATTGACAGTAAATAGAATAGAGGTATTTGGTTTTATGCATGGTTTCGTTGACAAGGCTCCAAGGGAAAAAAAAAAACAAAAAAAAAAAAAAAAACAAAAACAAAAAAGAAAGAAAGAAAAAATAAAGCGATCAATTCGTCTTTTAAAAACAACAACAGCGGGAAATTTGTAAATTTTTTTTTCATGGAATCTTTCTTCAAATTAAATTCTCCCTTTTTTTTTTGTGTTTCAGTAATTAATTAATTATTTCATTTTTACTAATTAAATAATTGATATTTATTACTAATTTATAATATTAATTAATAATAAATTTTAAATTTAGTTACAAATTTATGTTTTTACACTATATTGAATTTTTTTTTTTTTTAGTTTTTATTAAATTTAATATAAAATTAGAAACGTAATGAGAAATTTTTTTAAAAATAAATAATTATGAAAAATATTAATTTGTTATAATAATATTTTTGAATAATATTTAATAATAATAATAATGATAATAATAATAATAATAATAATAATGATAATAATGATAATGATAATAATAATAATAATAATAATAATAATAATAATAATAATAATAATAATGTTAAATATAACATTATTTTTCTAAAATAATTAATTAATTACTAATTTAAAAAAATATATTTTCATTCTCCCCCCTCTCTTTATTTTGCATGATTAAAATTGTTGTCCTTTTTTGTAATTTGTCCCTTAGTTGTTTCAAATTTTTTTTCTCTTTTTTTTTTTTAATTTTTCTTTTAACAAATAATATTATTTTCAAAAAAAAAAAAAAAAGAAAAGTTGTTTCTCAGCACTTTGCACGAATTTGCACTTTTTTTTGTACTATATGTAAATTAGTTTGTTTTTTTTTTTGGGTTAAATAAAAAGAAAGTAATAAAAAAATATATTTTACTGTTAAAACTAGAGGAATGAGAAAAATAAAAGAGGCGCATGATTATTCCATTAAAATTATTAATTAGAATTTTCATTTTAAAAAATTTTTGTATTAGAAATTATTTTATTTGTACGAATATTAATTTAAAGGAATTTTCAATTTAATCGAATTCAAATTTTTTAAATGACAGAAATTTGTGAATAAAAAAATTGATTACTTTCTTTTTTTTTTTTTTTTTTTTTTTTTTTATTCAAATTATTTTGTAAATAAGTATTTTTGTAAATAATAAATATTATTATAATGTAAATAATATAATTTTTAGAAAAAAAATTGAGGAAAATTTTTAAATGTTTTGTATAGAGGAAAAATTGTTGTATTTTTTGTTAATTTAGTAGAAATATGTTTGTTTGGTGTTTAATTAATTAATTTTTTTGTTTTCAATTATTTGTTATTTATTCAAATTTTTAATTAGAAATTTCTTTTTTTTTTTTTTTTTTTTTTTTTTTTCTTTTGAAAATCTTATAGATTCTTCGAATAGCGGAAAAATGTGCAGCAACGATAGCAACAATTTTGCCAGCGGACAGGATAATTAATTTAACATCGTCAATTATCACCACTGAGGAATATCCAAGAAATATGGGCGCTATTAAAATGCTACAAAAAGTTGTCGAATATCATGGACGACAAGTGATTGAACCATTTCTCGATCAAGTCATGCCGAGTTTAATTCAGGTATTTTTTTATTATTATTATTATTATTATTACTAATATAACTAAAATTATTTACTAAATTAATTATTTTTAATAGTTTTAATGAAATTCTTTACAAATTTAATTATCTTAAACTATTTTTCAATTAAAATTTTTATAAAATTTAATAATTTATTTATTTTTATTTATTTGGAACATAACGGGACATATAATTGTTTATAATTTTCAAAAAAACAAAAAAATTATCAAATAAAATTACCAAAAAATATTTTTAATTCAAAATCACTTGAAATTTAATTATTTCCAAAAATTTCAATTATTTTCAATGATTATTATAATATTCTTTGAAAATTCAATTATCTAATAGCAATTTATCTTTAAAGAATAATTGAATTTTACAATATTTTTAATTAAAAAACTTTTTTATTTCTCTGAATTGTTGAAAAAAAAAAAACTGTATTAAAGTAAATAAAAAAAATTAATTTAACGAAGAATTATAAACAAAAATTTTAATAAATTTGAATTAATGAAATTTTTTAAAAATTATATAAATATAAAAATTTAATTTTAAAGGAATAATAAGAAGCAAAAAAGAAAAAAAAGTTTTATATAATTGAATTTTTTTTAAAAAAAAACTTGATTAAAGTTATTAGAAATAATTTATTGAAAAAAGAAATTGAAGTTAAAAATTTTAGAAAATAATTGAATTTTGAAAGAGTAATAGTTAAAAATTTTCGAACTAATTGAATATCCGGTTTTTAATTAAAATTTTTCTAAATTGAAATTTCTGTCGATATTTTATAAGCTTTAAACAATGATTAAAATTTGGAGAATTTTGAATTGGAAAATGTTTTAAATAATTGAATTTTCGAAAAATTGGAGTAAAATTATTAAAATTAAATTATTCAACAATTTCAATTTTAGATAAAAATTTTTGTAAGTGATTGTATTTTAGAAGAATTCGAGTTAAAATTTTTAGAAATAATAATTGAATTTCAAGAAATTAATAATTGAAACTTTCATTTTGAATTAGTGAATTTTTTTTTTTTTTTTTTTTAAACTTTAGACAATTGAATTTTAGGGAAATTTTCAATTGAAAACTGTTTTAAAATTATGTAATTTTCGAAGAATTTGTTTTTGAATTATTGAAAATAATTGATTTTGCAAAGAATTCAAGTTAATATATTTTTTTTTAAATAATTAAAATTTTAAAAAATCAAAAAAAAAAGTCGTGCAATCCTAGGTTTGTTATTAAAAAAAAACCTCTTGAAATTAATATTTTAAACAATACTTAAATCAAGATTTACAGATTTTTCAATTAAAATTTTTATTTTAAATAATACTAATTTTGGAAGAGTTACAAGTTGAATTTTAGAAGAAATAATTGAATTTAAAAAGATTTTGTTAATTTTTTTCAGACAATAATTAAATTTTACAGAACTAAAAATAAATTATCAAATAATTTTTGAATAATATTTTTTTAAAACTAATTGAATTTTCAAAGATTTAAAATTTTGATTTTTGATATTAATTGAACTTTCAGTGATTTTTTAAATTTATGATTTTTAATAATTACACTTAAAAAATTGATTTAAAATTGCAGACAAAAATACATTAATTTAAAAACTTTTAAAGCGAAAAATTGTTTTAGATAGTTGAATTTTCCGAAGAATAAATTTTTAAAAAAAATTAAAATTCATGAGAGTTATAATTGGAATTATTAAATTTCAAACACTTTGAGATGGGAAATTTTAGAAATAATTGAATTTTAGAAGTTTTGAAATTGAAATTTTGAAAAATAATTGAATTTTATTTGATTTTGAATTGAAAATTTTGGAAAACAATTGAATTTTATTTGATTTTTGAATTGAAAATTTTGAAATTAATTGAATTTTAATTGATTTTGGATTGAAATTTTTGGAAAATAATTGAATTTTATTTGATTTTGAATTGAAAATTTGTTAAATAATTGAATTTCAATTAAAATTTGGAAAATAATTAAATTGTTGTTTATTGTGAATTTAAATTTTTGAAAATGTAATAAAAAAGAAAATGTAATTAGTTACGCTGTGCTGTCCTCAAAATTAAATAACAATTCTTTTTTTCATAAACATAATTGAATTTCAATTGACATTATGGAAAATAATTGAATTTTACTTCAATTTGAAATGAATTTTTTGAAAATAATTGAATTTTATTTGATTTTGGATTTAAATTTTTTAAAAATAATTAAATTTTATTTGATTTAGAATTAAAAATTTGTTAAATAATTTAATTTTATTTGATTTTGAATTGAGAATTTTGAAAAATAATAGAATTTTATTTGATTTTGAATTGAAAATTTTAAAAATAATTGAATTTCAATTGACATTTTGAAAAATAATTGAATTTTTGTTCAATTTGAAATTGAACTGAAATTTTGTAAAAGAATTGAATTGTAGTTGATTTTTAATTAAAATTTTGAAATTAATTGAATTTAAGTTGATTTTGGATTGAAATTTTTGGAAAATTATTGAATTTTATTTGATTTTGAATTGAAATTTTGTAAAATAATTGAACTGTAATTGATTTTTAATTAAATTTTAGAAGCTGTAAATTAAAATGTTGAAATTAATTGAATTTTAGTTGATTTTGGATTGAAAATTTTGGAAAATAATTGAATTTTATTTGATTTTGAATTGAAAATTTTAAAAATAATTGAATTTCAATTGTCATTTTGGAAAATAATTGAATTTTTGTTCAATTTGAATTGAAATTTTGTAAAATAATTGAATTGTAGTTGATTTTTAATTAAAATTTTGGAAAATAATTGAATTTAAGTTGATTTTGGATTGAAATTTTTGGAAAATTATTGAATTTTATTTGATTTTAAATTGAAATTTTGTAAAATAATTGAATTGTAGTTGATTTTTAATTAAATTTTAGAAATAATTAAATTTTAGAAGCTTTTAAAATTGAAATTTTGGAAAATAATTGAATTTGATTTGATTTTGAATTGAAATTTTTTTAAATTAATTGAATTTTAATTGATTGTGAATTGAAATTTTTGAAAAATAATTGAATTTTATTTGATTTTGAATTGAAAATTTGTTAAATAATTAAATTTCAATTAAAATTTGAAAAATAAGTAAATTTTAGTTGATGTTAAATTGAAAATTTTAAATATAATTTATAATTTGAATTGAAATTTTGAAAAATAATTGAATTTCAGTTGATTTTTGGATTGAAAATTTTAAAAATAATCGAATTTTAATTGAAATTTTTGAAAATAATTGAATTGTTAGTTAAATTTGAAATGAATATTTTTTGAAAATAATTGATTTTTAGTTGATTTTGAATTAAATTTTTTTTTTTTATTTAATGCTAATACCCACATTTAATTTATAAAAATTTTTACGGCGTCGAATATTAAATTATCGAATTTCTATTTAGCAAATTTGTATATAAAGTTTGATTTTATATTATGGAAAATTTTCAATTTACTATTAATTAAAATTCGATTTAAAAAAATTTCTATTTAGCAAAACTCTTATAAAACATTTTTTCTAATACTTTTTTTTTCAAAAAAAAATTTTAAATTAATATAATTTCAATTTAACGAAATTTATGTCTTGAAAAAATTGACAAAAAAAAAAAAAGAACTAAGTAGAATTTTTCTTAAATGAGAAAATTCTGTTAAATAAGAATTAGTTCGAATTAAAATTTTTGTTAATAAAAAACTTTGTTAATTAAGAATTTTATTAAATAGAAATTCTGTTATAATTGTGGATTTATTCAATGACAATTCTGTTAAGTAAATATTATGATAAATCAAAATTTACTTAATAACAATTCTGTTAAAAAAAAAAAAAATTTTTTCTTGACATAAATTCAGTTAAATTGAAATTGTATTAATTTGAAATTCGATGTACTAGAAAATCTGCATTATATAATTTGATTAAATAAAAATTTGATAATTTAAGATTTGACGCCATAAAAATTCTTTTTAAATTAAATTTTGAGAATATTTATAAGTCCTCAAAATTAATTTATTTATTTCACTGAAATATTTTATTTTTTACAAAACATTAATTATTTGGTTCAAATAAATATATGAAATTAGTGGATAATAGACTGGTAAATGATTTAATTGTATCAAAGTAAATTTTTTTTGATTAAAATAAATTTTATTTGATCAAAATAAATTTTATTTGATCAAAATAAAAATTTTTTTGTGTAATTTAGGTCAGAAAAAAGTCAGGGAATTTTTTTTTCCTAACAATTGTTAGACACTCTGAAATTAGGTATTTTTTTTCAAATTTTCTAAATAAAAAAAAAGGAAATAAATTATTTTTTCTTTATTTATTGATTTTAAATTATTTAAAAAAAAATATATATATATATTTTCTCCAAAAATAGGCTTACGATCATCGCGAGAGTAAAGTACGTAAGAGTGCAGTATTTTGCATGGTCGCAATACACGAGGCAGTTGGCGAAGAAAAATTAAAACCACATTTAAGTTCACTTTATGGAAGTAAATTAAAATTGTTGACTATTTACATTCAACGTGCACAGCAAGCAAACAGTCAACCTGCAAGTCCAAGGAGTAGCAGTAAAAATTAACTAGTGTCGAATGCTGCGTCGCTAAGGATTGCTATCCTCAAAAAATTTGCGCGCTGTTCACGTTTTTTTAAATAATATATATATATATAAAAAAAAAAAATTAATTAATAATGAAAAGATGATGAAGAAAAAGAAAAAAAAAGAAGGAGAAGAAGAAAGAGAGAGAGAAAAAAAATCAAGTTAACGTGTATATATATTTTTCTTATTTTATTTTTTATTTTAATTTTTTTTTTCTTCTTTTTTTTATATACGTATTATTCAGCAGCAGCAGAGAGAAAAAAAAAGGACAACAAAATATAAAACACGACATTTTTCAATTTTCTCTTTTTTTTTTTTTTTTTTGTTACCTTGTGTCGTAAAATTAATTATTATTATAATAATTATTATTATTATTAATTAGAGTAATTATAGAATTAATATTATTTTTATTATCTTTATTATTATTATTATATTATTAATATTATGTCCAACGAGAATTGTAGAGCCTTTTTCAATGCTAATTATTTAAACAAAAAATAAAAGTTTAATACGTACATCGCGCTACTATTATTATTATTATTATTATTATTATCATAATTATATTAATGTATCTATTGTTATTCTATTACTAATAAAGTGCAAAAGAATTCTTTCGATATATTTTTTTTAATTATAAAAACCAATGATTTTTTTTTTTTTTTTTTTTTACAGAAAATAAAAATTTATTTTTTTCAGCATTTGGAATATTTTTTCTTTTGGAAATTTTTTTTAATAAATATAAATAAATATTAATATAAAAATATAATAAATAAATGTTAAATATAAAAATATAATAAATAAATATTAATATAAAAAAAAATAGTAAATTATATTATTGTAATTGTTAATTTTATTCGAATTTAATTTCTTTATGTAGAAATTTTTTTTTTTTTTATTAGAATTTATTATATTTATTTTAGCGCATAAATTTTCCCATTAAAATTAATTAATTCAAATTTTTATTTTAAAGTATTTTATTAGAAATAAAATTATTTTCTTTTTTTAAAACAAAATTTATCATTTTTCAAATTAGCAAATTAACAGAATTTCTTTTTATAGAAAATTTTTATTTAAAAAAAATTATTATTTTATTTTATTAATGTAACAATATATATATTTTTTACGTTTTATTAATAATATTTAAATTTTGTTATTAAAAAATTTGAATTTACATTAATTCAAATAAGCGCGCGCTATTATGTTTCTAACCAATCAGATCTTTTTAATTGATAAAAGTATGCAACCCGCTGTACAAATGTGTGTTAACTATCCATCCCTGCTGGAAATTGGTAAATTGTGCGTCGACCCAAATGCAATGTACGAACTCGGTAATGTAAACATGGTTTCTTATTAGAAAAAACGAATTCAATCGTGACCGTTACAATTAGAAGCAGTGTTTCGTTAAAAAAAAGATCATTTGAAAAGCATTATGAAGAGAACAAGAAGGAGTTTGTAAAATATTTGAAGCAAAATGCGGACGTTAACAAATGGAAGCTGACAATAAAGAAGAAAATAAAGAAAAGGTAAGAAAATAATATTTGTATTTAATAATTATTGTAAAGAGAATTTTGATCAAATTTAAATTTTATAGTAGAATTAAATATAAAAATAAAATATATTCTTATCGACATTTTTATAACCAACCTGTTATAAAAAGATTAAGAAAAAATAACAAAAAAAAAAAAATTTCTTATGCGCATATCAGGAAAAAATTTAATTCTCGTGGTTTTTTTTTTGATATTATTGCGTCTATAATTGATAATTGATAATTGATAATACATTATAATATTATAATTGAAAATTTAGAGTTTCGATGATCTTTATTAAAATTCGTCTCTCGTTATAAGAAATATATTGTGGAAAAATTTGCAGTCTTAATAGAAAAAATATTTTAATAAATGCATTTTGTTATTTTTATAATAATATTAAAACGGGACATTTTGGAGGTTATAGTGGAAATTAAAATCGGTATAAGCGGGTTACAAAAATCGAACAAAAAAATTAATTTAGAGGTTATAAAGATAATATAAAACAAAATTATTATTATTATTATTATTATTTTACGAAACAATTTTAGGAGATAAAAAAATGCCTTTACGCACTTATTATTATTATTATTATTATTATTATTATTGAATTAATTTTTTTTTTAAATTTAGTATTTCTTCCAATATTCAATTATATTTCAAATTCAATTTTTCCAAAATTCAATATTTTTTTCCAATATTCAATTTTTTTTATAATTCTATTTTTTCTAAATTCAATTGTACTGTAAATTTAATTATTTTATAAATTAAAATCAATTTGAAAAATTCAATTTTTTTTTAATCAATAATTTTTAAAATTAATTTATTTGGTAAATTTAATTTTTTTTCTAAATTCAATTATTTTTAAAATTCAATTTTTTTTTCTAAATTCAATTATTTTTAAAATACAAATTTTTTTTCTAAAATTCAAATAATTTTTAAAATTCAATTTTTCCAAAATTCAATATTTTTTTCCAATATTCAATTATTTTTAAAATTCAATTTTTTTTCCAAACTTCAATTATTTTTATAATTCAATTTTTTCTAAATTAAATTGTTCTGTAAATTCAATTTTTTTCAAAATTAAAATCAATTTGGAAAATTAAATTTTTTTTTAATTCAATAATTTTAAAAATTAATATTATTTTGTAAATTCCAATTTTTTTCTAAATTCAATTATTTTTAAAATTTAATTTTTCTTTTTTTTTTTTGTCAAAATTGAATAAATTTTGTAAATTCAAATTTGTAGGTAAATTAAATTAATTTTTGAAATTCAATTTTTTTCTAAATTCAATTCAATTTTTTAAAATTTAATTATTTTTGTAAATTCAAATTTTTTTTTCAAATTTCAATTTTTTGTTTCTAAATTTATTAAAATTTTTGTAAACATTCAATTATCTTCTAAAATAAATTAAATTATTTTGAAAAATTCAATTTTTTTCTAAATTTAATATTTGTTCCAAAATTCAATTATTTTGTAAATTCAATTTTTTTCTAAAATTCAATTATTTTTAAAATGCAATTTTTTTCTAAATTCAATAATTTTTTTCCAATATTCAATTATTTTTAAAATTCAATTTTTTTTCCAAACTTCAATTATTTTTATAATTCAATTTTTTCTAAATTCAATTGTTCTGTAAATTCAATTTTTTTCAAAATTAAAATCAATTTGGAAAATTAAATTTTTTTTTAATTCAATAATTTTAAAAATTAATATTATTTTGTAAATTCCATTTTTTTTCTAAATTCAATTATTTTTAAAATTTAATTTTTCTTTTTTTTTGTCAAAATTGAATAAATTTTGTAAATTCAAATTTGTAGGTAAATTAAATTAATTTTTGAAATTCAATTTTTTTCTAAATTCATCAATTTTTTAAAATTTAATTATTTTTGTAAATTCAAATTTTTTTTCAAATTTCAATTTTTTGTTTCTAAATTTATTAAAATTTTTGTAAACATTCAATTATCTTCTAAAATAAATTAAATTATTTTGAAAAATTCAATTTTTTTCTAAATTTAATATTTGTTCCAAAATTCAATTATTTTGTAAATTCAATTTTTTTCTAAATTCAATTATTTTTAAAATGCAATTTTTTTTCTAAATTCAATAATTTTTGTAAAAAAATTCAAATTTTTAAAAATTATTTTGTTAATTCAATTATCTTCTAAAGTAAATTCAATTATTTTGAATAATTCAACATTTTTCCAAAATTCAATAATTTTTAAAATTAATATTATTTTGTAATTTAAATTTTTTTCTAAATTCAATTATTTTTATTTGTTAGATTAAAAAAAAATTAAATGATTTAAAATATTTTTTAATTAATAATAATAATAATAATAATAATAATAATAATACTAATTTTGAATAACTAATTTTTTTGTTATTTAACAAAAAAAAGATTCGCATGAATTTTCAATTTTCGAATTAAAATTTTAACAAAATTTTATTTTAATATTAATTTTTATTCAACAAAATTTTAAGCTATCAAATTTTTTACTTGGCCGAATTTTAATTTTTTGCTAAAAAATATCCCACTTGGAAAGATTTCCCGAAAAGTGCCCCCTGTAGGTTCTATCAGAATTCCGCCGGAACTTCCAACGTAATTCCGTCGGAATTCCATCGGAGTTCCAAAGAATTTCCGATGGGATTCCGACGGAAATCCGATTAATTTTTTTAAAAAAATTTTTAGAGATCAATCCTCCGTCGGAATCCCATCGGAAATTCTTTGAAACTCCGATGGAATTCCGCCGGAACTTCCAACGTAATTCCTTTGGAATTCCATCAGAGTTCCAAAAAATGTCCGATGGGATTTCGACGGAATTCTGATTAATTTTTTAAAAAAATTTTTAGAGATCAATCCCGTCGAAATTCCGACGGAGTTGCGATTAATTTTTTTAAAAAATTTTTAGAGATCAATCCCGTTGGAATTCCGTCGGAATCCCATCAGAAATTCTTTGGAATTCCGACGGAATTAGGTTGGAAGTTCCGGCGGAATTCTGATAGAACCTCCAGGGATCACTTTCCGGGAAATCTTTTCAAGTGGGATAATTTGAAATGGAAAAGATAATAATTTCTATATAAAAAATTATGATTATCGATGATATCGAAAGTAAAATACAATTTAATTTTCAATATATATATATATATATATATATATAAGGTGTGTAAATAAAAAATTTTCTTCTTTTTCTTTCTTTTTGATTGAAAAATATAATATACCTATATAGTATTTATATTAGAAACATAAATCTTGACATTGATCTGAATACAAGTTGTCCGTGACATACGTTGAAATAAAGGACAAGACCTCATTTAATTTCTCCTCGACTCCTACAACTCTCTTTACGAGGAATTTGTGTGCATTGCAGTAAAAACCGCAATGCGCTCATAAAAAAAAAAAAATTTTTTTTCACCCCCTCCCCTTTTTATAAAACAATTATAAATTGACTCACAGTTGCCAACAAAAAATTTTCTAACAAAATTTCTCTCCATTTTTGTTAATTGTTTTCAAATGACAGTGTAATTTTACTTACTGTGAGTGTAAATAGTTTGCAAATAAAATTTTCACGGACATTTCGATTAGTTACAATATATATATACATATATTTTTTAAGGGCAACGAGCATATAAAGCGATTCGTTCATATTGATAAGAGTGCAATTGTTATATATATATATATATTTTGTTTAAAATACAAGGTTTTTCAATAGTCGTTTACCCTTGTGTGCACCTTATCAGCTTCGCATTAAGTATATAATTTCTAGACACATAATTATATATTAATTTTGTCCTATGTATTCTGCAATAAAAATAAATATAAATATATATATATATATATATATATAATGTCGAAAGTGTGTGAGGGAATTTTGCCAATTTGAATCGTGACAATTTTTACCTTTCTACAATGAAAAGAAAAATTTATTTTATTTAAATAATCGGTTACTTTACTATTATTAAATAATTATTTATTTACCTTGAATAATTATTATTTGAGTCAATTAGTATTTGTTTCAAATATAGAAACTATTGATTCAAATATAATTTAATTTAAATAAAATTTATTTAATTCAAGTAAATATTTATTTGATTCAAGTCAATATTTATTTGATTCAAGTAAATATTTATTTGACTCATGTAAATTATTTATTTGATAACAGTTAACCGATTATTTGAATTATATAAATTTCGTTTTCAGTGTATAAATATTGTTCAATTAATAATTACTGCCAATAAACAAAAAATTATTAATTTAAAGTAAAGTTTCAGCAAAGAAAAGTTATCTTATATATATATATATATATATATATATATATATATATATATATATATATATATATATATATATATATATATATATATGGACGGACCCTAATTAAAATTTAAAAAGTAATTTGGTTAAAGAAATTATAGGTTATGATCATTTAAATTTTTGAGATAATCGTTCGAGAATACCACCAAAGTTTTAATTCAGGAGTCTCGAATCATCCTTACGTAATTAATAAAGGTCCATTTATAGTTTCAACGGAGTTAAAAAAAAATTGTTCGAAAAATTGAAAAGACAAAAATTATATTGAAGCACATCATCAACACAATGTTGGTTATGTTTATTTTTGGGTCGAATTATCTCAAGATTAAATTTTTAAAATTTTCAAATTACACCCACAACAATTTCTTCTTCGAAATAAATAAGTATTACTTTAATATAATAGGGTCAGATTTATAGGTTTATACTCTAAATTTGAATTAGTCAATTTTTTATTGAAAAATTGTAGGTTATACTTTGATTAAAAAATTATTTGTTATGCTGAAGTTTTATTAGAGTTTTTTTTGGTTAAACAATTAAAGGGTTATGTTCATGATAGTATGGAGGGAATGGAGCTGAAAAAATAATAGGTTAAGTTTATGATATTTTGGAGGGTAGGGAACGAAGAAATCAAAAATTTATAGGTTATGTTTATGATAGTTTATTAACTAGGTTAAAATAATTATAGCTTATATCTTGTACCTTGATTAAAAAAATATAGATTATGTTTTTTTTACCTCAGTTTAAAAAATTATAGGTTATGTTTATGATAGTTTTATAATTTTAGTTTAAAAAATTATAGGTTATTTTTGGTTAAAAGAAATTCTAGTTTATTTTTATGATAATTTTATAACTCAGTTAAAAAATTATGGATTATGTTTATAATAGTTTTGTACCTTGATTGAAAGAATAAAGGTTATGTTTATGATAGTTTGGAGGGGCTTAAGAAATCAAAAATTATAACTAACGCCAATGATAGTTTGGAGGGAGAGGGACTGAAGAATGTATAGACTATGTTAATGATAGTTTAGATGAAAAGGGACCGAAGAAGGTAAAAAAATTATAGATTATGTTAATAATAGTTTAGAGGGATCTAACAAAGAAAAAATTTTAGGTTATGTTTACAATAATTTAGTATGGTAGAGGATCGAAGGAATCAAAAATTTGTAGATTAAGTTTACGATAGTTTAGAGGATAAGGGACCGAACAAGGCAAAAATTATGGTTTATGTTTACGATAGTTTAAAGGGTAGGGGACCGAAGAAAACAAAAAATTGTAGGTTAAGTTTACGATAGGGGACTGAAGGAAGTAAAAATTATAGGTTATGTTAACGATAGTTTTTATGGGTAAGGGATCAAAGATAGCAAATATAGGTTATGTTTATACTTTTCCTTGATTGAAAAATTCCACTTTATATAAAAATTATGTTTATCCAGAAAGTAGATTAAAAAAAAAAAAAACCCCTATGTTTCAATACAATAAAAATCGGATCAACGTGGATAATATTTGTTGCTTTTATATATATAGCAAAAAGAGAACAAAAAAAAGCTTTCTAATCGGTATACAGAATTTATTATATTATGATCCTTTCCATTGTTTAGAATTGAACAGAGGGGGATGGTTTTGATAGTCGAGAATATTGGGGGATTGCATTCACACACCAATACCTATATACCCAGTGTAGTAGTAATAAAAGTGGGGTTGAGAGGCGTCGCGACGCAAGCGCCTTTTGTCTTTGAAAATTTTCATCGTGTGGTGATCGCCGTCGTCGTCGTTGTTGTATCGTGGTTTCGCCTTCGTTTTCGTGGTCGTCGTTCGAGGTACGTCGACTAATCGTGCGCGCCTCCTTTCTTCAAAAAAAAAAAACAACATATTTCTACACTAATCCAACTGTCAATGTTTACAAAAAGAAAGTAGAGAAATTAATACTCAAAAATAACTTTTCGTAATTTCTAAAAAGTGTATTTTGTGTTTAAGTGATTTTTTGAAAAAAACAAAAGTGATTTTAGGATATGTTTAAAAAATGGTTTAGCAATATTTCAAAATTGGATAAACAGGTGTTTTAAGGGATTAATTTAGAAAAAAAAAAATGTGATTCGTTTCGGAATATTTTTTTCCAAGTACCCCTAAATTTGGATAATTTTTTTTGTGAATTAGAGTTACATTCCAAACATTGTTTTTGTTGTAAAAAAATTTTTTTTGAGAATGAAAAATAGTGAGGAGTCTTACGGAAATAACTGTCCCTGAGAGAGGTACGAATGCAACGAGCTCCTCAGCTGACTGGATTCGAAAAAGCAGGGCATGATCGTGAAAAATGTTTCATTTTAAAAAGACACAAACAAAAGTTGACAGATAACACTTTTTTTTTTTTATCATAGACGCTTGTGTGAAGGTTTTTATTTAAAAATTTTGGATTAATGTAAGCTTTCTAAAAAGCAAGAATTTTTTTTAGGTCGATTGGATTATTGGGCAATGCTCATAAATAACCAGGAATTTAGAAATTGTCAATTTTTTTGGGAACTTGTGGTTGTTTTTTTTTTTTTGGATTTCCCAAACCGATGCAATTAAAATTAATCCGTCAAGCAAATCGAAGCTTATAAATAGTAAAATACAGAAGGCAAAGAATACAAAAACAAAACGAAAATAAAAAAATTAAAAATACAAAAAGGAAACAAAGAAAAACCAAAAATAAAAGGAAAAAAATGAAGTAACGATACAAAAACAAAAAAAGCAAATAAAATCTTCTGGTAATCTTTTTCTCAGTGTAGCAAATTTTTTAACGCGAATAGAAAAAAAAACAAAGTGTGATATTTAAATAAAAATAGAAATGTTTTTTGGGTCAATTTTTGTGAATGTAAAGTGAATAATTTTTTCTTTTTTTGGAGACTTCAGCTAATTCGATAAATATAATTATAATTCGCAAAAAAAAAAACTCGACTGCTATAATGTGCCTTTTTTCTTCTTGTCTATAGGACGCCTTTTTCTAGAGGAAGAGCTTCCTCTTCAGTGCCTCTGTCTTTCTCTATATCTCATTTCTTTCTCTTTCTCTGTTTTTTTTTATTTTTAAATTTCTCTGATGTCAATAATTCAGAATTAGAAAGAAAAAAAAAAAAAAAAATTCCTAAACACCATTTTTTAAAATCGAAATGTGCAATAGGCCAATGATCAAGTGCCTCATTAATTGTCAAAATTTTAAAATTTATTTTGACATCGAAAATTCGTTTTTGATTGAAAATAACGAAATCGAAGAATTTTTTCTTGTGACAACGGAAATAGTGAAGAAAAAGAAGAAATTTGGAATCTAAAAGTGGGATTAAAAATTGAGTTTTCGATTTTAACATATAACGCCTACAGAAAATTTGGAACAAGAAATAATTAAATTTTTGCAAGTGAAGAAATAAGGAAAATTTGGAAAAAGAAGAAATAATTAAATTTTGGAAGTGAAGAAAGAAGCAAAATTTGAAAAAAAGAAGAAATAATCAAATTTTGGAAGTGAAGAAAAAAAGTAAAATTTGAAAAAAGAAGAAATAATCAAATTTTGAAAGTGAAGAAATAAGAAAAATTTCCAAAAAAAAAATAATTAAATTTTAAAAGTGAATAAACAATAAAAATTTTGGTAAATGAAGAAATAAACAAAAATTTTAGGAAATGATTGAAACTAAACAAATGATTTTAAATTTACAAATTTTATTTGAGGAAAAAAAAATGAAAATGAAGATTGATCAAGGATCAAAGGAAGTGGGAACTGAAATACTAAGGATCGCAAATAAAAAGAAAGGAAAAGGTTGTGTAATGGATTGAAAAAGATAAAAGAACCAATTTTCCTTAGGTTTTTTTCTTTTTTCTTTGAATTTTTTGTCCAAAAAACAAAAATATAGAAACTTTTTTTATTTAAAGACAAAATTCTCACATTTGAAAACGTCTTTTTTCAAAAAATCGTAGAATTATCATTATTATTATAAAAATAATAATAGAAATTGAACGCTTGATCCGTTTCTGCGCTTTTTTTACCGGAAGAAAAACATGGACCAAAAATAATATTTATATCTATATAGATAATCGTCCGATCTTCGCAACGAATTTTTATCTCCGCGCTTTAATAATAAGCCGAATAGTTACAAATTTCTCTTTATCGCGTTTCATTCACTGTGTCTTTCTCTATAAATATTTATAAATATTTAAAAAAGTATATATAAAAATATATATATATATATACATTCATGGCCTATAAAAAAATGAGAACTTATTTAGCCTAGTGTTCTTAGCCGATTAAATAATAATAATAATTTATTATTATTATTATTATTGTTATTATACTGTATATTGTGCTCAACTCGTGCTGTGCTTTTTATACCGTGCCCTCGTGATTCATTGCGAGTGTGTTTAGTGCTTAGTGATAACGATTCGTATATAGTTGTTTTGCGTAGCCCAAGTGTCTGGGCCTCTTGAAATCCTGAGATGCCTGTTAGAAGAGGTCACGTGGCACCCAGGACAACTATTATTGAAACCATCATTAGAAAATTTGACACTCATGGTGAGTTTTCGGTTTGTTTTAAATTCGATTTTTTTTTTTGGTTATAACCTATAAATTTTTTTTTTTGCTTTTTTCGGTCCCTTTCCCTTTAAACTATTATAGACATAACCTAGAATTTTTTTGTTTCTTAAGTCCATTCAAACTATTCTAAACATAATCTACGATTTTAACTTTCTTTGGTCCCTTTCTCTCCAAACTTTTCATAAACATAACCTAAAAAATTTTTTTTAACCCACTTATAAAAATGTCCTAAAAACATAATTTGTAAATATTTATTTACTTCGGTCTTTTTCTCTTTAAACTATCATAGGCGTAAACTAGAATTTTTTTGCTTCATAAATCCTTCCAACCTATATCTATAATTTTTTTGTTGTTTCTATAACATATTTATTTTTTTCAATCAAGGTACAAAACTATCATAAACATAATCTATAATTTTTTAACCGAGGTGTAAAACTCACATTTTTTTTTAAACCAAGATTTAAAATTTAAACATAAACTGTAATTTTTTTGACCAAAGTTTAAAACTTAAACATAGCCTATAATTTTTTAACCAAAATTTAAAAACTATCATAAACATAATTTGTAATTTTTTTGCCCAACGTATAAATTTAAACATAACCTATATTTTTAGATTAAGGTATAAAACTCATAAACATAACCTATAATTCATTAACCAAATTATAGTATTGTAAATTTCTTTCTCTCGTTTAAATGAAAAATTATAGTTCTTTGATGTTATGTATATAGTAATTCTTAGAGTAATTTAATTCCTCAGTAATTTCTTTTATGCGAAGTACTTTTGAGTGTAGTATATATATATATATATATATATATATATGAGATATTCTTCCTAATATTTTATATCATATTCTCATTAGGTCAAGGTGAACATTAGCAAAGTGACAATTGTTTATATACGATCAATTTGTTAAGGAGCTTGCATGACTTAAATTACTTTAAACTACATATTCTTTTCTTATTAGTACCTCAGCAAATTAAACGTTATCCACACGATCCACAATTTTTATAGTGTACACATAGAATACTCTTTTTTTAAGTATAAATTTTAAGATGATTTTGTAAGAATTTTTAGTTCTTTTACTAAGAGGAAAAAAGTCCTTTCAAAAAAAGAGGAAAATACTCTATTCTCAATGTAAGAAGAATGTGCTAAAGTAGTATTACGATCCTCTCAAAAAGGTGAAAAATACACTCCATGCAAGAGTAATTCTCTTGTTTCAAGTATAAAATTTAAAATTATTTTGTTAGAGTTTTTAGTTCTTTAGTACAATCCTCTTAAAAAAAGAGGAAAATACCTTCTATTATCAATGTGAGAGGAATATGCTAAAGTAGTCTTCTTATTACGATCCTCTTAAAAAAAGAGGAAAATATTTAGGTTTTACATTGAGAATTGAAAACATTTTCCTCTTTTTTTAAGAGGATTCTAATAAAAAGACTAAAAACTCTTCTAAAATTCTCTCTTAAATTTTATACTTGAAACAAGAAACTCTCAAACGGAGAGTTTTTTTCCCCTTTTTTTAATGACGGTCGAAATAAAACGACTATTTTAACACATTCCTCTTACAATGAGAATAAAGAGTATTTTCTTCTTTTTTTTAAGAGGATCGTAGTAGTGATTACTCTTGAACAGAGAGTATTTTTCCCCCTTTTTTTAAGAGGATTGTAATAACAGTACTAATTTAGCATATTTCTCTCAAAATGAGAATAACTTTTTCAGAATATTTGATTTAAAAATAAATTTAATTTAATAAAAAATTTTTTTTACTAGAATCTTGTGTGTATTTGAAAAAATAGTAAATATAGAAATGAAACAATTTTGTTGAATAGAAAATTTTAAAAACAAAGAATTTATTAAAAACACTTAGAGAAAAATAAATTAAAATGGTGTAAAGTACATTTTACAAGGACAAAGGGAAAGAGAGGTTTTCTTGTTTGACGTAGGAGAAAATCGAGAATCGTAAAACCCTCGTATCAAATATATATATATATATATATGTATATATAAGAGAGTAGTATAGAAGAATGTGGAACGTCAGGCACCGAGCCAGAGTTCCATTTTCAATATTATTTAAAATATATACATATATATACTTGTATATATATATATATGTGTGTGTGTGTGTGTGTGTGTTGAGAAGCGTGGCAGGCTTGATGACAAGGGGGCAAAAAAAGAGGGTGTCTTTTAGATCATTTTTCGAGAAGGGAAGTGGCGAATAAGGTTTTTTTGTGGTAATGTTAGAGAAAAGAGGATTTTTTTTTGGGAGTAAGGGGTCTGGCGACAACGAGATGGAAAAGGAGAATTTCCCCACCCCACTTTCTTTCTCTTTCTTTTCTAACAATGAGACTATATAGAACGTCAGGGACAATATTGCTCGGGAAATGCTACTGCTTTATAAGTCCTTTATTGTTGGGGGAGTTTGTTATTTATATATATATATATATATATATATATATATATATATATAGTTTTTGGTCGAATTATCGAATTTCGTAGAATTTCGAATTATCAAATTATGGAATTTCTAAAATTTTTAATTATCAAATGATTTAATTTCTAGAAGTTTAAAGTACATACTAAAAAATGTTTCTTTGTTATAGGGTCGATGTAATCTTTATCAAAATAATTAAGTACTGGTACAGTACTGGCGCTATACTGGTACTAGTATTGATAGTTTCGACGATAAAAAAAAAATTGTTCGAAAAATTGAAAAGACAAAAATTGAACCACATCAGCAACACAATGTTTGTTATCTATATATATATATATATATTGGTAGAATTTTCAAATTTGTAATTCAATTTTCAAAAGATTAAATTTCTAAAAGTTCAAAGTAAACCAAAATAAATGTTTCTTTGAATTAAAGAAATGATTTTTTTTACTTTAAAGTTTTATTTGATTTAAAGAAACATTTTTAATTCTAAAAACTTTCTAGAAAATTAAAAAAGTATTCTTTTATATTAAAAAAATTTAAATTTCTTTAAATCAAATAAATTTACTTTAAAGTAAAAAAAAAACTTTTATACAAAAATACTTCTTTGATTCAAAGAAAGCTTTTTTTTTGGTATAGAGAAAAATTAAATTTAAAAATCAATTGGAAGTAATTAAAATTGGTATAAATTGAATTTTTGATTAATTTAAACTTAAATCCATTAAAATTAATTAAAATTTCCATAAATTGTATTTTTGAGTAATTAAAATTTAAATCGATTGAAATTGTTATCAATTGAATTTTGGATTAATTGAAATTGTTACCAATTGAATTTTGGATTAATTGAAATTTAAATTAATTAAAATTTGCATTAATTAAAATTTGATGTATAAAATTTCTTTAAAAACTTTCTCTAATTTTTTCACATTCCATATATATATTTTTCTTATCCATTAAATTCTCAGTTCATGGTCATCTGTTTTTTTTCTCTTGTTGTTTTATTGCTGTTGATATTTTGACGGCCTTTAAAAAAAATCTGTTAACGCATTTCTTGACGCCTTTTTTTCGTTTTTTTTTATTTTGACGCAAGACTACGCCAAAGTTGTGAGGTTATAGTTACAAGGTTACTTTTTTTAGTGAGTCTTTGCCAGTGAGATCAAAATCTCTTTCTTTGTGATTGTTCAAATAGAAAATTGTGTGCAGTGACTAACGGTTTTTTTTTGTAAATGTTTTTTTATGCATCAATCCTAATTGCCTAACTTGTACAATTTGTTTTCTCTGTTAGCAACTCTATATAATTATTTCAAAATTTAACTGCCTAAAATTAACAGTTATTTCATTTACTTCAATAAATCCAAAAGTCAAGTGGCACTGTAATTTTAGAAGTTTTTACTAAGGAATGATTTTTAAAATTAAAATTCAATACTTTTTAATTAAAATTTAAAAAAAAATTTTTTATTAAAAAAATAGGTACAAATTCGGTAAACTTTCCGTAATGTATCATAATAACACCTTCATTATAGTGACGACGTTTGCCAAATTGCGCGGAATAAGTAAAACCATTTGGCAAAAGGCTACTTTCTCGTAGAGTTAAAAGAGCATTTAAAATTTATGAGCTAGAGGTCTTTTATCGCAATTTTACGTTCGTTTAATATTAATTACAAATTGATAGTGATAAACGACTTGAGTCATTTGTATAATACAAAATATTTATCTTTCTATTTTGCTCAAAAGATTGCCAATTTTTTTTTAGGACATTGAAATTTAAAACTGCATTTTATTTTCTAATATTATTATTATTATTATTATCATTTTATTATTATTGATATTGTTATTGAAAAAAACAAATTAAATATATATTAATCAATGCATATAGAAATAGAAAGTGATGTAATTGAACATACATGCCAAAATAAACCATATTGAAAGGTTCTTATGTTAAGAATATGATGATGTCATAAATTTAGAAAATTATTTGATTTCATTTATAAAATTAGAAGCAACATGTGTGATTGATTTAATATGTGTGACGCGCTCTGAAGAAATGGCGCTAAGCAAAAAAAAAATATAGGTTATGTTGTAAGATAGTTTCATACTTTGATATTACATATAATTAAAAATGATTTTTAATCAAAGTGTAAAACTATCGTAAACATAACCTATAATTTTTTGCTTTTTTCGCTTCCTTTCCCTCTAAACTATCATAGGCATAATCTAGAATTTTTTGTTTCTTAGGTACCTCCAACATAAACATAATCTGTAAATTTTTGCTCTCTTCGGTCTCTTTCTCTTCAAACTATCATAAACTCAACATAGAATTTTTGCTTTCTTCGGTCCCATTCCCTTCAAAAACACGAGCATAACCTATAATTTTTTTTGTCTCCTAGAATCTCTTTATAAGAATAAAATATCTTTTTTTTTTGAAAAATATTGCAAACAAAATTGTAAAGAATTTGAAGAAAAAAAGAATTCACAGTCTCAGGAAAGTCATTCGCAAATCAGGCCGCCCTGTCTCCTGTATAGAGGACGTATTTTTAAAGTAGTATAGGTAAATCTATTGTACGACTGGTATACACTTCCTCCTTCGCATTTTGCCTCATTGACTATATAGTCAATTGAAAATCCCAACAATTGCCAGTTTGTTCGTCATTGACGCGTATTTTGTGTGACAAATCACTCTCGTTATTTGCAACTCTCAAATATATTGTAATAAGTATATATACAATTTTCCAACAAGTGCTCTTTTGTTATCTTCTTTTTCAAATAAATTCAATTTAATATTTATACTTATTATGATAATAATAATAATAACAATAATAATAATCATTGCAATACATGAATTTTGTTTTTGAATTGCAATTTATAAAAAAAAAATTTAATGCCTATTTAAATGCAAATATCCATATAAATAATATCTATAGTCGACGTAATCCTTATCTAAAATAAACTACTGACGCGGTACAGTATTTATAATTTCGACGAAAAAAAAGGATTTTTGGAAAACCAGAAAAGACAAAAATTATTGTGAAACTACATCAACAAATTCAAATTGGTTAGAAAATTAACCAATTGAATAAATAAAAATAAATTAAAGTTTGATGCAACGGAGTTTCGACGGAGTTAAAAAAAATTGTTCGAAAAATTGAAAAGACAAAAATTGAAACACATCAGCAACTTCAAACTGATTAAAAAATTAGTAACAGAATGTTGAAATTAAAAATTCCCTTTTATTGTTTTTAAAAATTATACTCAGTTTTGGATAGAGTTTTTTTTCAAATGTAAAATTTTTCTTCACTATCAAAAATTGACTACTGGCGTGGTACTGGTACGGTACTGATTCTAGTACTGAGTCGATGCAGTATTGCTCCAGTAGTCAATTTTGAATAATGTATTTTTTCAAAGTACTTCCCTATCAAAAATTGACTACTGTTACAGTACAAATACTGGTGCCAGTACCAGGCCAGTATTTCTACTGTAACAGTAGTTAAATTTAAAATAGGAATGTACTGTAAAAAAATCAATTATAAATTTTGTTATTAATTTTAATGAAGTAGAAAACAGTATAAAAAATGGTCCATAGATTCTTATATGTGGGACATGTCCCAGATGGACGCAGCTCCCCTAATAGGTATTAGTCCTCGATAGATTCCCGAGGAAACCGTACTAACGCCAATTTATATAATAAAAAAAAATATGTATGCCAACCCTCAGGTTGTCAAGCCTTATTGGCTTCTAATCTGACGTTGGCTCTCGTCACTGGACACACAAAGATGCGTTAAGCAATTTTTTTTTCTTTTTTTTTTATTTTAAAGCATATCCTTTCTTTCTTATCAAAATTTATTAATGAAATTTGACGCGAAAAGTCCATTTGACAGACAAGAGTTCAGGGTCTGAATAAAGCAGGCTCACGTGGATTTCAATTGAAAAGATTCTAATTCGAGAAGAAAGGTCGGATTTGCTTATTTAAATTTTCTACTAAGTCTATAAAAAGATTTCCTAATGACATTTATTTGATTTAATATTCACCCTTTTTTATTTTATATGTTTCTTTTTATTTTTTATATACGTTACGTGTTTTTGAAGAAAGGGATAACGGAAAAAAATATAGGTTATGTTTTATGGAGGGAAAGGGACCGATAAAGGCAAAAAATTTTAGGTTATGTTTACGATAGTTTGGTGGGAAAGAGACCGAAGAAAGTAAAAAGTTTTAGGTTATGTTTACGAAAGTTGGGGGAAGGGATCTAAGAAACGAAAAATTATAGGTTAGGTTTATGATAGTTTCAAGGAAAAGGGACCGAAAAAATCAAAAAAAAAAAATTTAGGTTATGTTTAGAGGGAAAGGGACAGAAAAATAAAAAAAAGGTTATGTTTATAATAGTTTAAGAAAGAAAGGGACAAAATTTATAATTGAAATACAATGCAAATGACATTTAGGCACACATATATCTACAACTAGAATAATTCCGTAACCTCGAGAGTTGTGACCCACTTTTTTTTCGTATTGGAAACAAAAAAGTCACATGATTTTTCACACACCTTGTTTTTGAAATTCTACATTTTCCCTCGATGAATTTTTCTCTTTTTTTTACATTTGAATTGAATTTTAATATTTAATGACCAAAAAATATAAATAATATATAGAAAAAGAAAGCAAATTTTTTTTTCTCGATGGTAATGCAATACACAAATACGGAAAGCACTGATACACGATAAATATATCCGCGCGTTCTTGGAAATATGCCAAAGAGATATTTAAAATTCTCTAACGTTCCCTCTCCCCCCCTCCTTAAAATGAATTTTCTTTGTGAAAAGCCCCCCCCCCTCTCTCTCTCTCTTTAAGAATGAAAAATATATTCTTTTAAAATGAGAACCACGCGTCTTGAGAATTTACAATAAAATCAATGTATTTATTATTCTCAAATAAGAGCGAGAGGGATAAATAAATGAATTTTTAATTTTATTTATTAAAAAGTGAATAAGAATTAGAAGAAGAAAAAAAATAGAACATATTTACTTGAAAAGTAGAGCTTAAGATAATCATATAATCCGCAAGTTGATCCAGAATAATCTGTAAATTCAACAAGTGCAGGCTTGAATTTATTTCTGAAAGCAATAAATCTCATAAGAGGGAATTTCCTTTTCCGCGTCGAATTGACTGAAATATGCCGTCAGATGTAGCATTTTTGTTTATTTTTCTCGATTGAAAGAGAGAGAAAGAAAGAGAGGCAGAAGGCAATGATCATTAATTCCGGTGTGTTTTTTTTCACAGCAGACGATTTCTTTTTTTTGATATTTTAAATTTATATTCAATGCCTTAAAAACAAAATTAAGATAATCTAAAAATTTTTTGTTATGAAATACAAAAGTAACAAAAAAAAAAATACTTTTAGAAATTCCGTCTTTTGGTGATACGAAATTTTTAAAATTCCATTTTCTAATTATTTTAACTTTTAGAAATTCCGTCTTTTGCTTATCCGAACTTTTGGGAATTCAATTTTCGGATAATTAGAACTTTTGGTAATCCGAACTTTTGAAAATTCAATTTTCTGATTTACTTAAACATTTAGAAATTCCGTCTTTTGGTAATCCGAATATTTGGAAATTCGATTTTCTAATTATTTAAACTTTTCGTTATTTCGTACTTTTTAACAATTACAAATCTGAAAACAAAACTAAAGATAATAAATCACATCCTTGTGTTTGAAATTATTTGAAATTTTCTGCTTTTTGATAATATCTCTGCCAATGACCTTGTGATCGTGGCCGAATTAATGTTTTCACGTATTCTAGCCAAAAATTCCAAACCTCAATTTCAAGAAATTTCTCACCATCAAATTTTTTGTGCCATAGATTTTAAAATGATTTTTCTCTTTAATTTTTGAAACAAAATACTCGTTACAAAAAAAGGAACTAAATTTAAAATTGGTTTAACTTGACCCCCATGGATTTCAATGGTCACTTTAGTAAATAGGCATATAATCTTTCCAAGTAGAACTCCTGATGTTTTGTGTATGTGTACAGTGACATCGTTGGCAAAAGTCCCATTTTCAGTGGTCGAGCCTATAACATGCCGCAAGTGTCAAGTCGGGGAAAATTTATTTTTAGTTCCACATAAAAGCCGTCTAATATTAGAAATTATATAGAGAAAGGAAACTAAATAAAAACAAACCAAGAAAGTCTCTCGTCAAAAAAAAAAAAAAAAAAAATTGGGACCTTGAAGGAAAATATTTTACGCGCGTGCAAAAATTTTTTTCTTTTAGTGAATTAAAAAAAACTGGAGGCCAAAATTTTTTTTTTTTTAAATAATATTTCAAAATAGTGGTAAAGAATTGCAATTTTTTGTTTTCAGATCGAAGCTTTTTGGTAGCCAACGCTCAACACGGACTATGTCACATAATATATTGCTCAGACGGGTTCTGCCGTTTAACGGGGTTCTCGAGAGCAGAAGTCATGCAGAGGCCAGCGGTTTGCGAATTTCTCCATGGACCAATGACGTCACCACATGCAGTAGCTGCACTTCGAGACGCACTTTTGGCAGGAGACGAAAAACATTTCGAAATTCTTTACTACAGAAAAGACGGTAAGTTTTTTTTTGGGAAATTTTTTCAATTTTAGAAAATTTCAAAAATTTTCTATATCACTTGGCAAAAAAAAAAATATTCTACTTAGAAATATTTATTCTGAATAGTTAATAGGAAATAGATGTATTTCTGAACTTCTAAGCAGGATATCCTGAATTCCTTAGGCACGCGAGCCAATCGTAGCACGCCAAGTCCTATGCGCTCTTCCGAGAGAGAGAGAGACATTGTTTCCTAAATCAGAAATAGACAGAAATTTGCACTCTTGCCAAATATTCTCACTAGTCCATTATCGAATCTTCTTTTTTTCCACCGATCCAAATTTTACCTTATAACAACAAATGTTTTCCAGTTTTTATATTGACAAAACCGCAAAGGGGAGATGAATTCTATATACCAAATGCATCAGGTACTCTCGAGGGAGCACATCTCGATGCACAGTTATTTAGAGCGGGAAAATTAAATTTGTTCCCGCCGGGAAACGATCGATTCAATTCATTGTTGTATATGTTCTATCGATGCCGTAGTGTCTGACCTTAAGCGCCATCCAAGATCGATATTCAACTACTGTATAATTAATCATAGTCATATCCCGAGGTCTCTGTGGTCTTGTATATAGATTCACCTAGTTCAACCCCTTCAGTGACCTCTTGTTAATTTTCTCTTCTTTTTGTTTTTATTTCAATTGACACCAATTAAAAATTTTTCATTTTCATTTTTTTTTCACAAATTCTAGAAGAAAACAATAATTTTTCAGTTATTACTAATTGTCATTTCATACTCTAGAGAGACACATAACAGGAATATTTTAATATACCAACTATTACAAGTCCCAAGACCTCGATACAAACAATAAATACAACTTTCAATTATCGATCTGATTAATAAACGTGTTTACACAAAGTAACTTGATGTTAATCTATTAAATGGAGTTAGTAACAAGTTATACATTAATTAAAATTTATCTCCTTTGGTGCAAGTTTATTTTATTATTCATAACTTGTGTAAGGAAATGTTTTTTTTTGTTAAGGAAAAGTTTTATAATATTTAATAAATATTTTTTCTTTTCCAAGTTTTTTTTTAGATTGGTGTCACTGTGATTTATTAATTGAATAGAAACAACCAATTCAATGGAATTTGGAACGGAATTTCCACGGCGTTGAAAAAAAAAATTGTTCGAAAAATTGAAAAGACAAAAATTGAACCACATCACAGCAATGTCACACTGATTAGAATATCTGCTTAATTTTTTTTCAAATACGAGTTACATTCCCCTCGTGATTTAAAATTAACAATTTTAGAAATTGATTATCCCCCTTGGCGTAAAATTAACCATTTTAGGTTTTTAAGGACGAAAAATCCCACGTGACATAAAATTGTTAATTTTAGGTTTTTTGGAAACTAATTATCCCCCAAATATTAAAAATTAACAATTTTCGATTCCTAATAACCTAAAATTGTTAATTATAAGTTTTTTGGAAACTAAATATCGCCTATATCTTAAAATTAAACATTTTTGGTCCCTAAAAACCTAAAATTTAGTTACTGTTAGACTGTAACTACTAAAATTACTCTTAGTCTTTAACTACTAAAATTAGTAATACTAGTGTTAGATTGTAAGTACTAAAAATACTAAAACTACTGTTAGACTTTACTAAAATTATTAATACAACTGTTAGACTGCAGGTACTAAAACTACTGTTAGACTGTAACTACTATTAGTATACAAGTACTAAAATTACTGAAACTACTTTTAAATAATACTACTAAAATTACTAAAACTGCTGTTAGACAGTTACTACTAAAATTACAAAAACTACTGTTAGACTGAAAGTACTAAAACTACTGTGAATAAAACTACTAAAAATACGAAAACTACTGTTAGTATAAAATTAGTCCCTAAAATTCTTATTTTCTTTATAACTAAGTGTTAAATTCCCCTAATTATTTAAAATTAACAATTTTAGAGACTAAATATCCCCCATGGCATAAAAATTATATTTTTAGGGACGAAAATTAGTACATGACCTAAAATTATTAATGTTAGGGAAAATATTTAGTTTCCAAACACCGAAAATTAACAATTTTAGATTATATCTCCCATAACTTAATATTAACAATTTTAGGCACAAAAAATGGTTAATTTTAGGCTTTTTTAGAAACTAAATATCACCTATAACCTGAAATTAACAATTTTAGATTTTTAGGAACCAAGAATGGTAAATTTTAGGTTTTTTAGGAACTAAAAATCCCCCATGACCTAAAACTGTTGATTTTAGGTCATTGTAACAGTAATACAAGTCAGGGTTACAATCACCCCGATGATTTTTTCTTCTTCTTTCTCTTCTAAATAAACCCTCATTGTCAGTATGCTTGTCAATGACATCACTTTGAGATACTCCTATTCTGCATTTTTTTTTCTTTCTTTTTTTTTGCTCTATCTGCCAGAGGCATGTGACGTCATTGAGCTTTCTTGTTCCCACCCTAACCAACATACCCTGCGCTCTAATGCTCTCTCTCACTTCCCTAGCGCGCATCAGCAACAACCGTGGTGCATTACGATATACTTTCCGCGTCACAGGACAATGAACTTTTAGCAACGCGGACGCTGCACTTCCTAGTTGGTCGATAGGACTCTCGATTAATTTTTAGAATCTTCAGTTAAAAAAAATTAATTACCACAATAATTTTTGATATTTTTTATTTTCGATTTAGTTTTGTCGAATTTTTGTAGTTTCGATATCTCACTCGCAATTTTAAATTTCCCCCTTCCCCTTCTATGTAACTTTTTATCTCCCTTCCCTTTGAAGATAGTTAATGTACCCTTAGTGATTATTAGTTTTCTTAAAGAAAATTCAATATTTTTCCCTAAAATTATAAAATAATTTACATTTTGAGTAGTAAAAAATTTTTTTTTTTTGAAAGAAAGAATTTTTTTTTCATTACCGGTGATAGTTAAAGTATTAATTTTCGGAAAAAGGGAACACACGCGCGTTTGTTCGTGAGGATATAGAAACTCGCTATTTCTGTACATTGACTTCGCCTCCAACCGGCCGTATGACTCTCTTTCTCTCTCTCTCTCTCTTACCATCACGTCATTGGGGAGCATTGCACTCGGTGACGTCACGTGAGGGCACAAAGCGTCATCGACCAATTGGAAGGGAGCCGTTAACCCATTAACCGCAACTCGGGCAATTCGAACCCACCAGAAAGGTAACGTGACCTCGTCACTCTCTTTTCCGTATTTCCTAATACGACGTCATCTAATCGAACATTTAAAGAGATCTTTCACCAAATTTCCCCTTTTCGATATAGAAAACGGAAATCAGATCAATTTCCGGATTATTTTCTCTCTCTCACTCTAAAAAAAAATCTGTTGATGAATTGCTGAGAAAATGAAGTATTTTGTAAACGTAATAGATGTTCCATTTAGACTCTCTTTTCAAGTCAAGGTTGAATGTGTAAGAATCCATCCACGTGTACATCACTCAACTAGATTAACCGCAGTCAATATATTTTCGGACCGTGTAGAGAATGAAATAGCTCTTCTATTTATAAAAATTTTCATTTTGATCTTGAATGTTACTTTTATCTTTTTTTTTTTCCAAAATTTTTATATTTCAAAATTTTGTCAATTGAATCTCATTAAAATCTGGATATTTTATATGTATATATACACGGAAAAAAAGGAATTACAAATGCTGTTTGCAGTCGAATCTATCAAAATTAGTAACCACAGCTAAATTATTTGCTGACAACAAAAAAAGTTTGCTGTGATAAACGTTAATAATTTCAAAATTTACTGTCACAGCTAACTTTGTTGACCTTACAAGAAATTTTTTCGCTGTTCTATATATTAGCTAACGTTATTTAATGTGAGAGAAAATAGTTCGCTGTCATGGCAAATTTTTTACTATGCGTATAGTATATATATATATATATATACACGTCGAGACAGACTTTTGAGAACAAAAATAGAATCTCTGTTTTGCAATGTGGCTTAAAATAAGTCCAAGACAATATTCAGGAACACGAGAAAGAACAGATCGATGAGAGTATATACCCTTTGGAGGCTCTCAACCTCTTCTCCCAAAAATCAAAAGGTGTTCTCCTTTTCTTTGGTGAACTATTCTTCTTTTCCATCCCCTTTATTGCTCTCAACGATATATGCATTGAATGAACTGTTGGACGTGCGTTTACCTCGATATACTCTTTTTTTTCTTCTCACTTCAAAACTTCTTTAGATGGAAAGATATGGAGTGTATCATCTCTGGGATTTTGTCTTTATTTCTACATATATATATATATATATATACTAGATTTTCACATATACACATATTTCGTGTGAAGAAAGAAGCTTAAGATCACTTTTCTTAAGTCAGTGCTGGTAAGGGTTCTTATGTTCAAAGAGATAACTGCCTATTATATGTAGTTCTAGAGGAGCAATTTGCATGTATAATGTAAAGAAAAAAAGGGTGAATTAGAATATTTAGGTATTTTTTTGTGGAGTTTTGTCTCTTTAGTTATTAATCTCTTCAGTGTCAGTGATTGAAATTGGCATGTTTAGTCTAACCAATATTTTTATATTTTTTTTTATAGATTCGATTGATATTTGTTAGTCGGGGGTTATTTAGGGGTCTTTGATTAAAAATTTGATGTTAGATTTACAAAATTCAAAATGTCCGTTAGAAGACTACTGTTAGTATTAAAATACAAAAATTACTATAACTACTGCTAGTTTAAAACTACTAAAATTACAACAACTACTGTTCGTATAAAACTACAAAACTACTATTACTATAAAATTACTAAAATTACTGTTAGACTGTACCTAAAAAAACTACCGTTAGATTCTAACTACTAAAGCTACTAAAACTACTTTTAACAAAAACTACTGAAACTACTAAAATTACTGTTAGATTATAACTACAAAAACTACTAATAGTATAAAACTACTGAAACTACTAAAATTAATGTTAGCTTGCAACTACTATAACTGCTGTTAGTATAAAACTACTAAAACTACTGTTAGTATAAAACTACTACAACTACTGTTAGTATATAACAACTAAAGCTACTGTTAGTATATAACAACTGAAACTACTGTTAGTATATAACAACTAAAACTACTTTTTATATAAAAAGACTGTTAGAAGCTACTAAAACTACTGTTAGAGTAAAATTAATTTTGGTATAAAACTACTTTTAATATAAAACTACTGTTTGTATAACCTACTGTTAGTATAAAACTACTAAAAATTACTAATACTACTGTTAGACTGTAAGTACTAAAATTGCTAAAACTACGGTTAGACTGTAACTAATAAAATTTCTAAAACTACTGTTACACTGTAACTACTAAAGCTACTAAAACTACTGTTAGACTGTAACTACAAAAACTGCTAAAACTACTGTAAGATTGTAACTAATAAAATTACTACAACTACTGTTAGACTGAAACTACTAAAACTCCTAAAACTACCGTTTGACTGTAACAAATTAAATTACTGTTAGTATAAAACTTCTAAAATTACTAAAACTGATATTAAATTGTTACTACTAAAATTAAAAAAACTACTGTTAGTACAAAACTAGTAAAATTAGTAGAACTACTGTTAGTATAAAACTGTTGTTAGTATAAAACTACTAAAATGTGTCACTGATTTAAACTGGCGTAAAGTCTGACTATAATTTTATTTTCGCTCTATATAGATTTTGTAAAAATTGGTTACTCGGGCGTTTTTGGGATCGCTGATTACGTATCCGGTGTTAGTTTTTAAAAATTCCAAATTCGATTTTTAATTTCCTCATTCGAATTTAGAATATAAAATAAAAATACTCTGTTATTTTGAATTATGAAAATTTGATGTCAATTTCTTCTACTTTAGCATGACACTAAAGGGGTTAGATAGAATAAAAATTTATTCAATTTTATTTTTTTTCTAGTTGCTATATATATATATATATATATATATATATACTATACTGGGACAAGGTTTTAATACTCCGCGATTGTTTGTTGTATATAGAAAATAATATAAAACCTAAAAGGGAAATTAATTTTTCGTAGCTGTAAGAAGAAATTCATTTTTTTTTTTAATTTTAGTTTATAGCAAATAAAAATCAGAAATTTAGAAGAGAAATGTTTTTTTCTTATGTATAACAAGGGGTGTGGTGCGGATTCAATATTCCATTCAACTAATGCAATCTATTAATGGGCGAATCTATATATATATATATATATATATTTGTTATTCCTCTCTATCTATAGGTGCTTCAAGGCCAATATAATAATTCAGCCTATTTTGTTCAAGTTTAATTTCGATTCAAAATTATGACGTTGTTGTTTTTTTTTTTTTTTTTTTTTTTTGTTTTGTTGAAAATAAGTCTCTCAAATTTTCGTTAAGGTTTTTGAATTACATTTTTTGGTAATCATATACTCTATTTAACAGACCTTAAAATGATCTAAATTTCAAGGTTATTTTACCTTTTTGATTTATTTTTTAAGGTTATGTCCGCTTTTTGACTCAATATCTACATTTTTAAATTGTACCCACTTTCCATTGTGGAAATACTCTAAAATGATTTAAATTTCAAGATTATGTAACTATCTTGACTTATATTTTGAGGTTATGTTTGCCTATTTGAAGGTTATGTTGCCCTTTTTCTACGATCTTAATTTTTAAATTGTCTTTTCATTGTGGAAATACCCAAAAATGACCTAAATTTTGAGGTTATGTTCGCCTTTTAATCTTATTTTTAACCTAATATATTGAAGTTATATTTACTCTCCAGTTTCTTTAATGGGTCATTGACATTGACCTTGAAATTGAATCCAACCTCAAATTCTATTGTAACTTGTCTATATATGAATTTTCTTTCCAATCAATTGTATTATTGTTTTTAGTGATTGCAATATATATATATATATATATATATGCTTCAAGTGACTTGAGGTTTTTAGTTTTTAAAAAAAAGTAGGTCGTACGATTTGCGAGTATTATCGACTTTGTGTTTATATATATATATATGTAAATATAAATATGTATATAATATAGAGAAACATAATTTCGTTTAGGGAAGCGTTGGCGTCGTTTGTCGGAAACTAGGGAAAAAATAGAAAACCAACGTCTGTCCGTTTGTACTGCAAATAAATGGAGAATAATATTCAAAGGCACGGGTCATCGATCCACATACAACTAGATTTCTTAGAGTTAACTTTTCACCTAGTAATCTTTAACCTTACTTTTAGATTACTCTCTAAATCAATTTCTCAATAATTAATTTTCCTTTTTTTCCCCCTAATATTCTCTCTTTTTAAATTTTAATTTTCAATATATGTGTATAGTGTATACAAAATTCGTCGTTATTCAGTCTTGAAATTTATTCTTATTATAATATTTATTTCTATCGATTTTAAGAAAATTTTCAAGAATTTAGTAATTATACTCTTTTTTTGAAACTGAATTAGTTATTTTTGACTATAATTCAACTGCGCTGCTACGTTTATTAATTATTATAATTATAATTATTATATTATAATTAGTATCCGTTTTGAGTAATTGGTACTCAAAAAAATTGTCTCATTTTTAGTATAAAACTACTGAACCTACTACAATTACTTTTATGCTAAAACTACTAAAAGTACTGCTAATATATAACTACTAAAACTGCTTTTAATAAAAAAAACTACTGTTAGTCTAAGTATTCTAAGTAACAGTAGTTTTAGTAGTTGTATACTAACATTAGTTTTAGTAGCTTTAGAATCACAGTGGTTTTTTAGTAATTTTAGTAGTTTCGTACTCGTTTTAGTAGCATTTAACTATCAGTTGTTTTTTATACTTAAGGGTAGTTTTAGTTTAGATTCTAAGTAGCAGTAGTTTTAGTTGATTTTAATAACAGTAGTTTTAGTAGCTTTAGATTAACAGTAGTTTTATAATAAAAAAAATAATAAACCACTGTTAGCCTATATCTACTAAAGTTACTGTTAATTAGAAACTATTAAAACTGTTACTTAGAATCTACTAAAACTACCTTTCGTATAAAGCTACTGATAGTTAGAAACTATATTAAAACTACTCTTAGTATAAAACTATAAAAATAACTAAAACCACTTTTAGTCTGGAACTACAAAAATTACTGTTAGTATACAACTACTAAAATTACTGGAACTACTAAAACTACTGTTTGTATAAAACTACTGAAACTACTAAAAGTACTTTCGTGTGAAACTACTGTTAATTAGAAGCTACTAAAACTATCGTTAGTATACAACTAATTTTTGTATAAAACTACTTTTAGTATGAAACTACTTTTAGCAGAAACCTACTTTTATTAAAAATCTACTATTAGTATAAAGCTACTTTTAGTATAAAATTACTGTTACTTATACGTTACTAAAACAACCGTTAGTATAAAACTAATTTCCATATAAAACTTATTTTACTATAAAACTACTTTTAGTATGAAACTACTTTTAGTGTGAAACTACTTTTAGCAGAAAACTACTGTTATTATAAACCTACTATTAGTATAAAGCTACTTTTGGTATGAAACTACTTTTAACAGAAACCTACTTTTATTATAAACCTACTATTAGTATAAAGCTACTTTTGGTATGAAACTACCGTTAATTAGAAGCTACTAATACTACCGTTTGTATAAAACTATTTTTAGTATGAAACTACCTTCAGCAGGAAAATAACGGTTATTATAAATCTACTATTAGTATAAAATCGCTTTTAGTAGAAAACTACCGTTAATTAGAAGCTACTGAAACTACCGTTAGTATACAGCTAATTTGCGTATAAAACTACTTTTAGTATAAAACTACTATTAGTATGAAACTACCTTTAGTATGAAACTACCTTTAGTATGAAACTACCTTTAGCAGAAAACTACTGTTATTATAAATCTACTATTAGTATAAAGCTACTTTTAGTATAAAACTACCGTTAATTAGAAGCTACTAAAACTACCGTTAGTATAAAACTAATTTTCGTATAAAACTACTTTTAATATAAAACTACTTTTAGCATGAAACTACCTTTAGTATGAAACTACCTTTAGCAGAAAACTACAGTTATTATAAATCTACTATTAGTATAAAGCTACTTTTAGTATAAAACTACCGTTAATTAGTAGCTACTAAAACTACCGTTAGTATAAAACTAATTTTCGTATAAAACTACTTTTAATATAAAACTACTTTTAGCATGAAACTACCTTTAGTATGAAACTACCTTTAGCAGAAAACTACTGTTATTATAAATCTACTATTAGTATAAAGCTACTTTTAGTATAAAACTACCGTTAATTAGAAGCTACTAAAACTACCGTTAGTATAAAACTAATTTTCGTATAAAACTACTTTTAATATAAAACTACTTTTAGCATGAAACTACCTTTAGTATGAAACTACCTTTAGCAGAAAACTACAGTTATTATAAATCTACTATTAGTATAAAGCTACTTTTAGTATAAAACTACCGTTAATTAGTAGCTACTAAAACTACCGTTAGTATAAAACTAATTTTCGTATAAAACTACTTTTAGTATGAAACTACTTTTAGTATGAAACTACCTTTAGCAGAAAACTACTGTTACTTAGACGCTACTAAAATTACTGTTACTATAAATCTACTAATTCCTGTAGTAAGTCTACTATTAAAATTAGTAAACTTTAATAAGTATATTAGTAGTTTTCTACTATATCATTTAGTAATTTTCAACTAAAAAGTAATCAAAACGGTTACTAATTAATTTAAGAAACTAATCGGCAGTTGAATTAGTAAAAATTTAAATTTTATTTTAAAAATCTACATCTCGAAATATTATTTAAAAAAAAAAAAAAAAAAATTTTTAATGTTAAAAATTTGTTTTTTTTTCTCGGTTTTAGGAACAAAATTTCTCTGCAGCGAAGTGATAGCCCTTATAAGAAGCGAAGTAGACGACATACGTCTTCAAATTATAAACTTCGAAGACTTGAGCGCACAACCACCGCCTCAACCTACTATTCCACCACCAAATCAAACCAACAACAGACTCGTTACACGCTGTGAGTATCGATTAAATATATATATATATGTGTGTGTGTGTGTTTTATTATTATTATTATTATTATTATTATTTAATCCAATTTTTATTTTGCTTCTTGAGATTTTTTTTTTTAATTCTAAAATTAAGTATATAGTAATTATTCTTATACTCATTGACTATATATGCGGAGCTTTTTATAGAATTGACCATTGAAAAAACTTTATAAACTTTCTCTCAAGGAACTTTCACTTTTATAATAATCGATTGTAAAAGTTTTTCTGAATGATTATACATGCAATTTGGCATTTGAAAAATAATAAACAAAAATTTCTCGTGCATATAATTTGATTATAATATATTTGGCATATGAAACATTTGGCAAAGATGTATAATTTTCAACTGAGCAAATGAATTTTCAACAAGTTTTTTTTTTTTAAAAAAAAAAAAAAGGATGATAGAATATGCAAAGTAGGAGAAAGAATTATAAAAAATTTATGGAACTTAGTAATATATAGATATATAATATATATATATAATAGTATATATTTATATATTATAAAAATATTTCGCCGCTGTCTTCAGTATGGGTCATTCCATGTTAAGTGTACCCAACCTATGTTTTTGACAAAGTTAGGTTAGGTTTTGTTAGGTTAGGTTAGATTTTGTTCTGTTATGTAATATTTCGCTGCTGTCTTCAGTATGGGTCATTCCATGTTAAGTGTACCCAACCTATGTTTTTGACAAACTTAGGTTAGGTTTTGTTAGGTTAGGTTAGATTTTGTTTGGTTAGGTTACGTTTTGGTAGGTTAGATTTTGTTCAGTTATGTTAGGTTAGGTTAGGTTTTGCTAGGTTAGATTTTGTTAGGTTAAGTTAGGTTATAGGTTTTGTTAGATTAGGTTGGTCACTCTTGACATGGAATGACCCATACATATATCAATATATTAGTATTTTAGTTATAACCACAAACCCACAGGCGAATTGACGTGGGAACGACCCATATATCTACATATATTAGTATTAAAACGAACATAACCTCAAAATTCTATAGTAGAGATTTTTTCAGAATTCAAGGCCTTAGTTCAAACATAACCTCAAAATTCAAGGATATTGCTCATCGGAACTTTGGGTTTTGAGGTTATGTCCGACAAACATAACTTTAAATTCCCTTTAATCAAGAAACGAACATAACCTCAAAATTTAGATAAAATTTGAATAATTTTAATATTTGCAATCCTTTTAAAAAATTAATCATTAAAGTGGAAAATAGTAGGAGGTTGTAAATAAATATAAGTAAATAATAATAATAATAATAATAATGATAATAATAATAATATTAATAATAATAATAATAATAAAAATAAGAACTCACTTTATATATATAGTTAGGGTTATGTACTCTTATTTATATATACTTATTTGTTTATTTATATTTCTTTATAACAATCACTGGTTTCGACCTCCTGCTCTAATTAAGTCTTCATAAACTAATCGTTCTCATTATTTGCTGTATAAATACGCAGAATATGCGAAATAAAAAGTATAAAAAGAAAGAAAAGAAAAAAAAAAGTGTCACGTTTTCTTATCGAGAGAGAGTTAAACAAAGTGACTATATCCTTATCTAAACATTTTAAATCAGTTTTTACACACACTTGCAATTTTTCTTGAGGGTAAAATATATGTTTATTCATATATATATATATAGAAATGGAGTATAAATAAAAGAAAATAAATACAAACAAAATTTCTACGCAAAATAAATGGAAACAAATTTTTTTTTAATTGATTACTTGTTCTTCAATTAATAAAAATAAATTTTTCATTACATTTATTTGACTAGATGAGGGTAAAAGGCGAACATAACCTCAAAATTTAAGTCTAATCGGTAACATAACCTATATATGATTCAATATCGTTTTTTTTTGAAAATAATGGCTTTATTTTAATTATAACCTTAAAATGGGTTTCTATAGTCGAACATAACCTTAAAATGTAAGTTGAATCGATAACATAAACTATAAATGATTCAATATCGGTTTCCTTAAAAAAAAAACAATGGCTTTATTTTAGAAATTCCCTTAAAATTTAAGAAATTTTTTGATAAATTAATAGACCTTTAATTAATCGTTTCAATTTAGAAATCATAATGGTTATATTGGTTAAAATTTTCAATGTCTATAAAGGTGTGTATAGGAAGTCATATGCCGTGTTTTCGCCCGTGTGCAGTAGGTTTTTTTTTTTTTTTTTGTATCCGGTTCGCAAAACTATTTTTAGATGTCGGTGCTTGTAAAACGTCGACAGTGGACATGTGGCACGCCTAACCGTTAACCCTGACCTGAAAATATAAATGTTATACCCCTCGCCACTATCCTCATATAGGGTCAGTATACATATATATAAATAAAAAGGTATTCAGAATTGATTTATAAATATATACATGTATATATGTATATACCGATTTTAAGGTTATGTTATTCTCTTTCCATTGTGGTTACACCCTAAAAATAATCTAAATTTGAAGGTTATGTTGATCTTTTTTTCCTCTTTCCACAATTTAAATTTTTAAGTTCCTTGTCCTCTTTCCATTGTAGAACTACCCGAAAATGACTAAAATTTTGAGGTTATGATACGTTTTTAACTCATTTTTTGAGGTTATATTCGCTTTTTGACTCAATATCAAGGTTATATTCTTCTCTATCCATTGTGAAAACATTCTAAAATAACCTAAATTTAGAGGTTATGTTGCTCTTTTTATATTGTAAAAATACCCTAAAATGAACTAAATTTTGAGGTTATGTTAGCCTTTAAACTTACAATTAATATTGAAATTATATTCTCCTCCTTCTACTGTGAATAAATATTGAATTGATTTAAATTTGGAGGTTATATTTTGCCTTCTTACTATTGTAGAAGTACCCTAAAATGATAGAAATTTTTAGGTTTCTGTGTACCTTTTTGCGTTATGGATACATCCTAATATTATTATGTACTCTAATACATTCTCATCTAAATTTGAAGGTTATGTTATCCTTTATCTATTGTAGAAATACCTTAAAATGACCATAATTTTTAAATTACTGTGCCCTGTTTCTATTGTAGAAGTACTCTAAAATGAGATAAATTTTTTAATTTCGCTTGTACCCTTACCTTTATGGATAAATTCGAAAATAATATAAATTTGGAGGTTATGTTATTCTGTTTTTTTGTGAAAGTACCCTAAAATGAGATAATTTTCAAAAAATATTGTTCCCTTTTTCTATTGTGTAAATACCCTAAATTAACTGCAATTTTTTAGATTACAGTGCTTTCTTTCCATTGGTGATACATTAAAATAACCTAAATTTAAAGGTTATGTTGCTCTCTTTCTATTGTGGAAGTACCTTAAAATAACCTAAATTTAATGGTTGTTACCCTCTTTCTATTGTGAAAATACCCTAAAAATAACTTAAATTTTGAGGTTATGTTAACTTTTTAAAAAAAAAAATCTATATTTTGAGATTATATTCGCCTTAAATTGATTTCATTGTAGAATTACCCTAAAGAACATTATTTTTCTTTTGTAAAAATTACTTCTATAAAGTTTCTTCTTTTTTTGGATACATAATATATATATATATATAGATGAAACACAGTATTTCACCTCGAAGGAAAAAACTAATTTAAGAAACAGGTGAAAAATTCATAAAACGAGTTCAGTGAATTTTTTACTGATTCTAAAAGTATATACGCGTATATAATAATAAATTTATGTTGAGATTTATAAAAATTCCTGTTGAAAAATTAGAGAAAGGCCTCACATATATAACATTTATTCATTTTGAATTTGTGGTAGTTGCATTAAATAATAATATATCTCGTAATTTTTTTTTTTTTTTTCCTTCTTTCTTCTAATTAAACAATCATCCCTTATCGTATAATTACAATTTTAGAAACGAAAATGCATAATTAAGTGATTATACATATTTACAAAAAATCGATTCTCATCGTCCTACTTGCATTTTTTCACAATCATGTGTTTTTTTTTTTTTTTTTTTTTTTTTTTTTTTGTATCTCATTAACCCTGCATACACGCACATACTCGTTCATCTTGATTTCCGGAAATTGCATTATATACCTATATATTTTTTTCCTCATCTTCGTTGCAAGAAGAAAAAAAAATTTGAAAAATTCTTAAATTAGGTTTCTCATTGTGGAAAAAATCAATTTTTAGGTTATTTTCACCTTTTTCCATTGTGAAAATACCTTAAAATGGCTTAAATTTTCAGGACACACTCTAAACCTTTTGAAGGTTATGTTATCTCTTTCCATTGTGAAAGTAGTTTAAAAGGACCTACATTTTAAAATTTTTTTTCCCCCTCTTATAATTGTGGAAGTACCCTAAAATAATCTAAATTTTAAGGACACACTCTAAACCTACCTAAATTTTGAGGTTATGTTATCTCTTTCCATTGTGAAAGTAGCCTAAAAGGACCTACATTTTAAGGTTCTTTTTCCCCCTCTTACAATTGTGGAAGTACCCTAAAATAATCTAAATTTTAAGGACACACTCTAAACCTACCAAATTTTAGAGGTTATGTTATCTCTTTCCATTGTGAATGTAGCCTGAAAGGACCTACACTTTAAGGTTCTTTTTCCCCCTCTTACAATTGTGGAAGTACCCTAAAATAATCTAAATTTTAAGGACACACTTTAAACCTACCTAAATTTAGAGGTTATGTTATCTCTTTCCATTGTGAAAGTAGTTTAAAAGGACCTACATTTTAAGATTTTTCCCCCTCTTACAATTGTGGAAGTACCCTAAAATAATCTAAATTTTAAGGACACACTTTAAACCTACCTAAATTTAGAGGTTATGTTATCTCTTTCCATTGTGAAAGTAGCCTAAAAGTACCTACATTTTAAGGTTCTTTTTCCCCCTCTTACAATTGTGGAAGTACCCTAAAATAATCTAAATTTTAAGGACACACTTTAAACCTACCTAAATTTAGAGGTTATGTTATCTCTTTCCATTGTGAAAATAGCCTAAAAGGACCTACATTTTAAGATTTTTTCCCCCCTCTTACAATTGTGGAAGTACCCTAAAATAATGTAAATTTTAAGGACACACTCTAAAACCATCCAAATTTGGAAATTATGTTTCTTTTTTCCATTGTGGAAGAAGCCTAAAAAGAATCTAAATTTTTAGGTTATATTCACTTCTTTTAATTTGTGAAAATACCCTAAAATGGTATCCTACATTTATAGGATACACTCAAAACCTATATACCTAAATTTTTTTAGGTTATGTTTCCTCTTTCCATTGTTGAAGTAGAATGATCTAAATTTTTAGATTACTTTGCCCTTTTTCCGTTGTCAAAAAAAAAAAAACCCTAATAGAGCCTAATTAAGGTTATGTTATATTTTTGACTTATATTTTAAAAGTTATGTTCGCCTCGTGACCTATTAATTTTATTCTTCTCTTTCCACTGTGGAAATATCTTAAATTGATCTAAAAATTTTTAAGATTATGTTCCTCTTTTTCTATTATGTAGAAATATTTTAAATTGATCTAAATTTTTAAGGTTATGTTGCATTTTTTTTTTGTCATTGTGAATACATTCTAATATAAACTTTTGAAGTTTCTGTTGCTCTTATTCTATTGTGGAAATACCCTTTAAAAAAAAAAAAAACCTAGATTTTGATGTTATATTATAAATTGTTTTTTAAAAACTTTTTAATTTTAATAAAAATGCAATTTCTAATTGTTTGAAATTTTTTTAAAACTTAAATTATTTCTTTAAAATTTACACAAATTTTTACTATAATTATTGTTATTATTATTTCGATTCTTTTTGTCTGATTATTCTTTAAAATAAACGCGCACTGTTTATAAATTACGTCACATTTTAAGGGGGGTGAAAAAAAGAGGTGGGAGGGGGGAGATTAGAATAAAATTTGTGGCAAACTGTAAAAAAAAAAAAAAAATGGCACCATAATTTACCTAAAATTTTTATAACAAAAGAAAAAGGAGGGGTGTGGGGTCAAAAAAGGTTATCCAAGAAAATGTGTGACGTAATTTATTATGAGCAACCGCAATAAATATATAATTTTCCATTAACTCTCTAAATTAAATGAAATAATAATTTTTTTTCTCTTTTTTTCGCCACGCAGTAAAATTTATTACTAACATTATTTTACTAATTTAATATTATGCAATGACGTTTGACTCGAGTAGTCGATAGGGCCAGGGCATCATTTCGAGCTGGACTCTCAAGGACAGGCGTCGTTGGACCATCACGTGTTAGAAGCCGACCAAAGCCAAGTTCAAATCTTCCACATCGACTTGCGGATGGAACAATTCTTGATGAGGACGCTTCTGAAAATTGGTGAGTTTTTAAAAAAGAAAAAAAAAATTTTTTTTCAATAATCTATTACTTTCTTTTAGAATTAAATTTTCTAATTAGTAATAATTACACTCAATTAGTAAATTATTATTATTATTAACTGAGGGGTGAGGGAGGGGTGGAATTTAATTTTAAAATTAATTTTTAAATATTTTTTTATTAATTTTTTTTGGAAATGTCACGCACTCACGGTGAAGAAAGATAATTATAAAGCAACAATATAATTTTGTGTTTTAATTCACTGTAAAGAATAGTGATTCAATATATGCGAAATTATCGAATAAAAAGTAATATATATTTTTTTTTTAATACAAGGTTAAAACTTTTTTTTTTTTTTTAATAAAAACCGATTACCGACACAGAAATCTATATTATCGACTGATGGTAAAACAGGAAAAAAAATGAATAGCTACAATTATTTATATCACCATTTTTCCTGCCTTTAACCATCAGTCGATAATGTAGATTTCTGTGACGGTAATTTTTTTATATCATCATTTTCCTGCATTTACCATATGTCGATAATGTAGATTTTTGTGTTGGTAATTATTTTTTTTATATCATTTTCCTTGCTTCTATCATCAGTCGATAATATAGATTTCTGTGACGGTAATCGATTTTTATTTTTTTTTTAAATAAATTTTAATCTTGTATTAAAAAACAAAAATAATACTTTTTTCAATAATATTGAAGGTTTTTTTTTAACATTTGTTGTCTCACATATTTTAATATTTAAAAATTGAAATACGACATCAAAAAATAAACTGTAATTTAAGCATATATAGGGTGTTTTTTTTAAATTAAATATGTTCTGGGCAAAGGGGGTTTCTTTTTAATAAAGAATTCCCCAAATATATTGCATCTCTTGTTGCAATTAAATTGGATGTATAATTGCCTCTTAAAGTAATTAGTTTAGATACACCAAAATTGTATATAGAGAATAGAATGGTAATTGATTTATAGAATACTGCATTGTCACACATATATATATATATATATATATATATATATATATATATATATATATATATATATATATATATATATATATATATATATATAATATAAATTTATATGAGTTTTTCCAACACTTATTTACAATAGAGAGATATTTAATTGACCTAATTAGTTTATTTTGATTTTAATTTTCCAATTTTATACAATTTTGAAAAATATTTAAGTCAATTATAACAGAAACTTTTCGTTTCTGAATCTTTAGAAATTTACAAAATCCAAAAGGATAATTATCATCTAAAAAAACATGAGTTAAATTTTTCATTTAGAATTTAATTTCTCGTAATTATTTATCAGCCGAATTTTTATTTGTTTGAATTAGTATTTTACAAGAATTTTCATCAGAAACAATTTTCTATATTAAAAAATTTTTCAATAACCGAAAATTATTTTTAATAATAATTATTTCAAAACAAATAATTTCTTCAGTTCATAACATTAAAATTCTTGCAAAATACTAATAAATAAAAAAATACTTTAGAGGCGAAAAAATACAAAATTTAGGAAAAAAAGTCAAAAATTATTATGGAATGACCCAAAAAAAAAAAAAAAATTTGAAAAAACGGTTTTAACTAATAAAATTAATGGATCAATATGAAATTTAGTAACATACCAAGTTTCATAAGGATCTGTTAATTTCTTTTAAAGTTATAATCGTTTTTTGGATTTTTTTTTTGGGGTTATTCCATAACAAATATGCTCTACTTATAAAATTTTGTATTTTTTGGTATTTAAAGGATGTACTTTATTGCAAAGAACAAAATTACCAAATTTCATAACGATTCATTAATTTTTTTTGAAGTTATTATCGTTTTTTTTTGGATTTTTTTTGGGGTCATTCCATAACAATTATGCCCATTTTTTATTAAATTTGTATTTCTTCGCATTGAAAGGATTTTATTTATTGCATATAATATAATCATTTAGTTTGTATAACTATTTGGCAAATTTTTTAAAAGTTATAACTGTTTTTTTTGGGTCATTCCGTAACAATTATGATTTTTTTTGCTAGATTAGTGTTTTTCTACAATAACAAATTATATTTTAGCGCTAAGAATATAATTTTTAAGTTTTATGAGGATCCAATAATTTATTTAGAAGTTACAATCGTTTTTTGGATTTTTTTTTTGGGTTATTCCATAACAAATATGCTCTACTTATAAAATTTTGTATTTTTTGGTATTTAAAGGATGTACTTTATTGCAAAGAACAAAATTACCAAATTTCATAACGATTCATTAATTTTTTTTGAAGTTATTATCGTTTTTTTTTTGGATTTTTTTTGGGGTCATTCCATAACAATTATGCCCATTTTTTATTAAATTTGTATTTCTTCGCATTGAAAGGATTTTATTTATTGCATATAATATAATCATTTAGTTTGTATAACTATTTGGCAAATTTTTTGAAAGTTATAACTGTTTTTTTTGGGTCATTCCGTAACAATTATGATTTTTTTTTTTTTTTTTGCTAAATTAGTGTTTTTCTACAATAACAAATTGTATTTTAGCGTTAAGAATATAATTTTTAAGTTTTAAGAGGATCCGATAATTTCTTAAGAAGTTACAATCGTTTTTTGGATTTTTTTTTGGGTCATTCCGTAACAATTTAACATTTTTTTTTTCTAAATTTGTATATTTCTACAATGAAAGAATGTGATTTATCGCAAAGAACATAATTATCAAATTTTATAATAAACCGTTAATTTCTTTAGAAGTTGTAACAGTTTTTTGGATTTTTTTTTTGGGTCATTCCATAATAATTTTACATTTTTTCCCTTCACTTTATATATTTATTAAATAGGATAATTTAATTTGTCGCAAAAAATATAATTACAAAGTTTCATGAAGATTCGTTAATTTTTTTTTAGAAGTTATAATCGTTTTTTGGATTATTTTTTGGGTCATTCCGTAACAATTTTACCCTTTTTTTTCCAAATTTGTATTTTTTGCTTTTAAATATTGTCATTCATTGGAAAAAACATAATTGCCAAATTTTATTCCAAAACCGTTAATATGTTTATAAGTTTTAAACGTTTTTTAGATTTTTTTTGGGTCATTCCGTAATAATTATTCGTTTTTTTTTTAAATTGGTATTTTTTGCATTCAAACGACATTATTCATTGAAAAGAACACAATTGCCAAATTTTATAATAATCCATTAACTTCTATAGAAGTTATAATCGTTTTTTTGGATTTTTTTTTGGGTCATTCCGTAACAATTTGACATTTCTTTTTTCTAAATTTGTATTTTTCCTGCTTTAAAGGATGTAATTCATTGTAATGTAATAAAAAATTATCCATAAAATTGTGATTGATTGAATTTAAAAAAAAAAACGCGCCAAAATCGATTGTTTCGGTCATTTGGCAATTTCGGACAAAATTCTATCAATTAGAAATTCTGTTAAATAATTTTTTGGTTTAAGTCAAAAATTCTGCAGAAAAATCAGTTTTTAAGCAAAAAAAAAAAAAAAAAAAAATTCAAATCAAATAATAATTCGAATAAATGAAAATTCATTTGAAAAAAATAAAATGAAAATTCTATAAGTGCAATGAAATTCTAGTTAATAAAAATTTTTTTAAAATTCCCTATTATGTTAAATGAAAATTCGTGTAAATAAAAATTCTGATAAATAAAAATTCGAATAGATTAAAAATTCTGTGAAGTGAATATTCGATTATATTGAAAAATTGTGTATAATATAGAAAAAATCGTTTTAATGAAAAATTCTTGCAAAATACTAAATTCGAAGAAATAAAAAATTCAGCTCAAAAATAATAATTATGACAAATGAATCAACGAATCAAAAATTATCTATAAACATATAATCATGCATGTTGAAAATCCAAGCTGAGAAAAAAAGAATAAAAAATTTTGTTAAACGGTAGTGAAAGTGGAAGTGAAAGTGGAATTGGAAAGGTGGAAGTGTGTATAATCTTTGCTCTTTAAATTTTTACACTCAGCATGTTATGATCGTTAAAAATCGTCCTGGACATTTTATGATTAATTTTATATATATATATATATATATATATAGATACATATGTGTGTATTTTTTATCTCTACTTTTTAACGTCCATGAGAAATGAACATGCAAGGACAGTCGAAATGTAGGTCGAATGAATTGAGGAATTTTGCTCCTTCTTTCCGCATCAGCTATTCATCATCCTCATATTATTATACGTCCATAAAATTCATATATTAATAATAATGATGATCCACCAGTAATACACTAGTTTAAAAAACTGCCAAATTATTACTTGTTTACTATATATATATATACGTAGGGTCAGAATTTCTCAAACGCATCATAATTAAGAAATTTTTATTTTCATAAATTTATTTTCGTTTGGAGTAGATTGAAGAAATAAAAAAAATTATAGGTTATGTTTACGATAGTTTAGAGGCAAAGGGACTGAAGAAAGCAAAAAAAAAAAAAATAATAGGTTATGTTTATTGATAGTATAGTTGGATCTAAGAAATAAAAAAATTGTAGGTTATGTTTATGATAGTTCAAAGGGATCTAAGAAACAAAAAATTCTAGGTTATGTTTATAATAATTTAAACAGAACTAAAAATTGTAGTTTATGTTTATGATAGAAAGGGACCTAAGAAATAAAAAAAAAAAAATTATAAGTTATGTTTAGGATAGTTTGAAAAAAGCAAGAAATTTATAGGTTATGTTTTTGATAAATTGAAAAGGCTTAAAAAACAAAAATTATAGGTTACATTTATGATAGTTTAAAAGTTATCTAAATAACAAAAAAAAAAATTATAGATTATGTTTTATGAAATTTTTTAGGAAAAGGGACAGAGGAAAGGAAAAAAAAAAATTATAGGTTATGTTTATGATAGTTTGAAGGAACCTAAGAAACAAAAGAAACTATATTGCTTATGTTCATGATAGTTTAGATGAGACTAAAATACGAAAATTATAGGTTATTTTTTATAATAGTTTGTATGGAAAGGGACCAAAGTTAAAAACAAAAAATTAGAGGTTATGTTTATGATATATAAATATTAAATAGTTTATAATTACATATCTATAATTAAATATTTGTTAACTATATAATAATTAATAGTAATAAAAATAAAAAATAATAATCAATTGTAATAAAATTAAAAAATAAAAATAAGTACCTACTAATTATCAAATTATTATGTTAATATAAAATTTAGAAAAATTAAAAAAAAAAAGAAAAATAATCATTATATAATTGTCAGGTGAAAAATGAAAATTAAACGAAATGTTGAAGTATATATATATATATATATATATTCGATGTCATATGTCCACTAACGAGCTTTGATGCTCTCAGGGTCAAACACAACCATCATCCCTTTTAAACTTCTTCCGCATGCATGCACAGCTAACCACCCTTCTTTTTATTACACTTGTTTTTTTTTTTTACATTTTTATGGTTTATTACATTTATATTTCTCTACCTCGCATATATTATTGCCTAAATTGTTCATTTATTTTTTTTTTTTTTTAATTCTTAATTAGTATTTTTTTTTTTTGGAAAATACTAAGAAGAATAAAGTTTTGTAATACTATCATAAACATAATCTAAATTTGTTTTGCTTCTTACATCTTTTTCTTTATTACATGTCACATATAAAGACTTTTGTAACCTAATTTTGAAGGAGAATTCAGAAAAATTATAGGTTATGTTCATGAAAAGTTTTACATATAACATAGATATAACAAAAATTTTTAGGTTATATTTATGATAATTTGTACATAATTAACTTTACGCAATTAAAAAAAAGAAAACTTTTAATTAATATATAAAACTATTATAAACATTTTTTTTAAATACAAATTTAAACAATCGCAAACATAACCTAGAAATTTTTATTTTTTAGTTAAAAGTATCTTAAACATAACCTACAAATTTTTTAAATAATTTAAATCGATCATAAACATAACCTCAAAAAAATTTCTTATACAAAGTAGATTCATAAAAATAACCTACAATTTTTTTTAATTAAAATAAAACGATTATAAACATAACCTATAATTTTTTAATTAAAATAAAACGATTATAAACATAATCTATAATTTTTTTTTTTGCTTCATAGATTCCCTTTTTTTTTGAAAGTGCATTATAAATATTAAATTATTGTTTCAACTTTAAAGGAGGAAATAGTGCGTTCTTTTTATAATTATATGAATATAAACTGTGTCACGTGTTAATATCCTTTTTTTACGTTGAAAAAAAAAATATTATTCTATATTCTTATCAATTTACATCCCTTCATGATATATATATATATATATATATATATATATATATATATATATATATATATATATATATATATATATATATATATATATATATATATATATATATCATGAAGTTATTGTTAAGTCATTGTTGAGTTCAAAAAAAAAAAGAAATAAATTCACCCCAACTCTCATTTTTCCAGTAGTATTTTTTCATTTAAGATAAATAAATGTCATAGTAGAATTGCTTCAAATTTTTGGTCCCTTCTTCCTTTCAATTATATAAGGTAGCAGATATAATAAAATTATTATTAAAGCCTGCAAGGATCTTTATCATTTAATTAATTGTTTTTATTTAGATAAAAGAACCCTCCAAAATCACTATATATATATATATATATATGTCACTATATATCTCAAACAGAAATATATATATATGTAAATAAATATCAAATTAAAATAAAGATATATAACTTGCGTGACTCAAAATTTCATTAATATATAAGTCATTCCACGTGAAATTTTCATTAAAAAAAAAAAAAAAAAAAATTTTTACCTCAAAACATTTTTTTCCAAAATCTTTATGAAAATTAAGAAAATACGTATTTTTTTATTTTTCAATTTAATAAAAATTGTGAAAGTTATAATTTTTTTTTTTTTTTAATCAAACGTCATTAGAGGCCGAATTTTTAAAAATTCGTTTTTTTCTTACCAACAAATAAGAAAAATAATTATATAATAATAAAATGCTTTATCTGTCAAATTTTGACAATTCTTTTTCTCATTTTTGCCAAAGTTGTATAATTGTGTTTCCAAATTTCGGAATAAGTTTCTTTAAAATTCCAAATTCGAAAATTCAATTCACGAAGCTCAAGTACACAACGTTTACCAACGAAATTTTTTTTAAACATGTATATTCATTCAAAAATTGTATACAAATAGAAAAAATTTATGATGAGAAAAAAGATGCGCCAGGAAATTTCGTACAAGATAGTAATTTGAAAAAAATGTATTTTTCAAAATTAATTTTTAAGGTACCAGGGTGGCCAACGAATACCTATTAAATATTAATTATAAAAACACAGGCCTCGAATAAACTTAAAGACACAAAAAAGTCGTTTTAGTCGATTTATATTCAAAAAAAAAAGTGGATTTGTTTTTTATTTTAACAAAAATATTTTACAGATTTTTCAATAAAATTTTTTTTTTTTAATAATAATCCTTTTCGAAGGGTTAAAGTTGAAATTTTTAGAAATAATTAAATTTCAAAAGATATTATTAATTTTCAAAAACAATTATTAAATTTTACAGAACTAAAAAAAAATTTATCAAACAATTTTTGGAAAACATTTTTTAAATGTAATTGAATTTTCAAAGATTTAAAATTGAGATTTTTGAAATTAATTGAAACTTTAAGTGTTTTGTAATTAAAATTTTAGATGATTTTACTAAAAATTTATTAGAAAATGCGGACAAAATACAATAATTTGAAAATCATTTTTAATTGAAAAATGGTTTCAGATAGTTGAATTGTCAAAGAATATTATTAAAATAGTTAAAAATAATTGAATTTCCTTAGAGTTATAATTAAAATTATTAAATTTCAAAAAAAAAAAATTTCGATGGAAAATTTTAGAAATAATTAAATTTTAGATGCTTTTAAATTCAAAATTATTGAAAATTCAATTAATTTTGAATTCAAATTTTTGAGAATAATGAAATTTTATTTGATTTTAAATTTGGATAATAATTGAATTTCAGTTCATTTTGAATTGAAAATTTTAGGAAATATTTGAATTTTAATTAAAATTTTGGATAATAATTTAATTTAAGTTCATTTTTGATTGAAAATTTGGATAATTAATTTTGAATAGAAATTTTAGAAAATAATTGAATTTCAATTAAAATTTTTCAAAATAATTGAATTTTAATTGATTTTGAATTGAAATTTTGAAAAATAATTGTATTTCAATTAATATTAAATTGATACTTTTGAAATTAATTGAATTTTACTTGTTTTTGGATTGAAAATTTTGAAAATAATTGCATTTTAGTTGATTTTAAATTGCAATTTTTGAAAATTTGAATTTCAATTAAAATTTTAGAAAATAATTGATTTTTAGTTAATTTTCAATTGAAATTTGGGAAATTATTGAATTTCAGTTGATTTTGAATTGAACTTTTGGAAAATAATTGAATTTCAATTAATATTAAATTGAAACTTTGGAAAGCAATTGAACTTTACTTGATTTTGGATTGAAAATTTTGAAAATAATTAAATTTTAGTTAATTTTCAATTGAAATTTTGGAAAATAATTGATTTTGAATTGAAAATTTGGAAAATAATTGATTTTAAATCGAAAATTTTGAAAAAATTTCATTTTATTTGATTTTAAATTCCAAATTTTGAAAATAATTGAATTTTAGTTGATTTTAAATTGCAAATTTTAGAAATTAATTGATTTTCAATCGAAATTTTTGGAAAATAATTGAATTTTAGTTGATTTTCAATTGAAATTTTAGAAAATAATTGAATTTTTAGTTAATTTTCAATTGAAATTTTGGAAAATAATTGATTTTGAATTGAAAATTTGGAAATTAATTGAATTTTAGTTGATTTTCAATTGAAATTTTTCAAAATAGTTGAATTTTAATTGATTTTAAATTGAAAATTTTTGGAAATAATTGAATTTTAATTGAAATTTAGGATAATAATTTAATTTAATTTCATTTTTGATTGAAAATTTTAATAAATAATTTTGAATAGAAATTTTAGAAAATGATTGAATTTCAATTAAAATTTTTCAAAATAATTGAATTTTTATTGATTTTGAATTGAAATTTTGGAAAATAATTGAATTTCAATTAATATTAAATTGAAACTTTTGAAATTAATTGAATTTTACTTGTTTTTGGATTGAAAATTTTGAAAATAATTGAATTTTAGTTTATTTTAAATTGCAATTTTTGAAAATAATTGAATTTCAATTGAAATTTTAGAAAATAATTGATTTTAAATCGAAAATTTTGAAAATAATTTCATTTTATTTGATTTTAAATTGAAATTTTTCAAAATAATTGAATTTTAATTGATTTTGAATTGAAAATTTTGGGAAATAATTGAATTTTAATTGAAATTTTCGATAATAATTTAATTTAATTTCATTTTTGATTGAAAATTTTAATAATTAATTTTGAATAGAAATTTTAGAAAAAAATTGAATTTTAATTCATTTTAAATTGGAAACTTGGTAAATAATTAAATTTTAAATTGAAAATTTTTGATAATTATTGGTTTTTTTAATTGATTTCGAATTAAAATTTCAGGTAATTATTCAATATTAGTTTATTTTGAATTGAAATTTTTTAAAAATAATTTAATTTTATTGTGATATTTTTTTTTTAAATTATAAGTAATTGTTAAATTTCACAAAAATTTTAATTGAAAAAATAATTTTGATATAATTGAATTTTTTATGTATTTCATTAAAATTATTAAAAATAATTAATTTAACGTGAAGGATCATTTTAGATCAAAATTTGTTAAATAATTGAATTGAAGAAGATCTACAATTTAAACTAAAAAAATGTATTTTATTTACATTTTTTTTCAAATGTAAAAAAAATGTCGCATTTCATTAAAATAAGTCGGTAATTTTTGTAGAATTAAATTAAAATTTTCTTTTTTTTTTGTTAAATTCTGTTTTATAATGAGGTTAAGGTACTTTTGTCTACATTTATAAATGTAGTTTACTGCGTTAGGATTGTTTGAGGGAGTTTATATGGATTTCTGTTTAAGAGTTTTAAAACTAGTTTATTTGTGTCCTTTGTTGCGTGTCACGACCCCTTTTTTTAAAAATATGTATATACATTTTGTTCCATTCCGTACCAATCTATAGACAATTCCGTATAACTGTCAAGTGACGCACTATCACGCAGAAAAAAAAAAAAAAAAAAATTTAAATTTACTCGTTAGAAAAAAAAAATCTGAAATTTTCCAAAACTATCCGAATAGAATAAATATAACTTATTTTATAAACAAAAAAATAAATTTGTATGTATATATGCAATATTGAATTTCAAAAATCGCTTACTTTATATAATCGACACTTTTCCAAAGTTTGTACTCATAAGTTAACATCTGGTTATAGTAGCAGATGGTCGACGAAAAATCGTAGCGAGGATTGAGGAAAACATGTTTGTTCAATTTTGAGTAACTGATAAACAAAATTTTTCTTATTAAACTTAAATTTCAAACAAAAAAAAAAAAAACATGTAAATTTCTCAGTTATAGAACTGTGTTAATGTATATAATACATAGTTAAAAATAATCCGAATCTATTTTTAAACTAAATTTAAGAAATAAAACACAATAGGAAAAAAAATTTTTAGGTTATGTTTATAATATTTTTTTTACCTTAATTATAAAAAAAATTTATAGGTTATGTTTATTATCGTTTTAACTTGAATAAACAATTTTAGGTTATGATTACCATAGCTTAGTATAAAAATTAAAGGTTATGTTTAAAATTGTATTACCTTGTTTGGAAAAAAAATTATAGGTTATATTTATTTTACTTTAATTAAAAGATTTTAGGTTATGTTTAAGATCGTTTTACCTGAAGTAAGAGATTTTAGGTTATGTTTATGAGTGTTTTACCTTTGGTAAGAGATAAGAAGGTAAACTTTCGCTGTTCCAGTGAAACTTATCGCTGTTCCAGGTGAAAAATATTTTTTTTTCTCCCGTGAATCATAAACATAACCTATACTTTTTTCCTTCTTAGATTCCTTTCTTCAGAGCTCAATATATATATATATATATATATATATATATATATATATATATATATACATACAAATTAATTAATTTAAATATAGTTCGAAAATGCAACATGAGGCTCATAATAATTGTTCAGCCTTAAAAAGATTATAATCTACTTCTATAAGTTCCTCTTAATTCTTTCCCAATGAAAAACTTTTTTTTAATCGTCTATCATCTTGAACTTTGGCACGAAATCTGATAAGAAAAAAAAAAAAAAAAAAGTTTTGAAATTTTGTTCATGACCTAAAAATGTTATTTTTTGTGTTGTTTATAATTGCTTTTTGATGATTTTTGAACTTTTTTGTCACCGTAATTTTATGCAGGCAAAGATAATATTTAGATACACTATCATAAACATAACCTATAATTTATTATAATCATAAATTATAAAAATAGTAGGTATTATCTATCATTTTGTAATGAAATTATAAAATTATAAACATAACCTATAAAATTCTTTTTTAATATATATTTTTATACAATCAAATACGGAAAAAAAATTTATCTAGAACAGCAAAAGATTTTATTAGAATAGTGAATGATTTAACCTAAGATGCAAGAAATTAGAGGTTATGTTTATGATTGTTTTAAAAGACACATGTATTTCAGATATGATTATGGACACACAAAAGAGAATTGAAGAAAAAAGTGAAGTGGTTTATAAAAAACAAGGTTTGTTTTATATTAATGATGAATAACAAAAAAAAAAAAAAAAAAAAATTCAAAAACAACACTCGGATCCACTTTGAATTATAGGCTGACTATTTGCTTTTGAATACTATTAATTCGCTTAGTATAAATTTTTTTAACTAATTTTACAGTCCCTATTTGTTTACTAAATGAATTAATAAAAATTTTGACTAATGACTTTTTGTATAAAAGAATTTTAAGTTAACAGATTAAAAATTTATAGGTTATGTTTTTAATTACTTTACCCTAATTAAATAATTCCAAGTGAAAAAAAGAAAAACATAAAGCGAATGAAAAGAAAATATATTTATTTGTACTAAATAAATATTTTATGGTAACAAATAAATATTTATTTGATTCAAAAAAATATTTACTTAATACAAATAAATTTTTCATTTCATGGCTATTGAATAAAATTCTTTATTTAAAAAAAACTAAATTTTTGAAAAAATACTTTTTCCCTTTATAATTTAAAAATAAATAAATTTTTTAATATTTGGAGGGTCAAAAAATAAATGTTAACAATGTAAAACATTTATCCGATGTAAAAGAACCTAAATCGGAAGCCCCAGAACAAGTTTTTGCGATAAAAGAATTTATTTTCTCTCCTTGTTGTGTATATATATATATATATATATATATATAGAGTGGGTGTCAATGTGCAGAGGGAAGAGCAATAACACGTGGTAATGTGGTTTTGTTTTAGTAGTAGGGGTTAACAAAACAAAGTCACACAATGTTTACACGATTGCCTCATACAAACACACGCACGAACACCTTTCGTACAAACACACACACACACACAAATATGTATATATATATTTGTATGTACATAGCCATATATATGTATATGTATCGCGTTGCGGGTTGAGGTTATGTATCGATTGGCCAAGTCTGACCTAACACTGACACACTCCACTTGTGAGGGCTGACCTCAGGTGCAACGCGTATTGATCATTTTTCTCAACACTATATATATATATATAGCAATGGAATTATCATCATATTTTAATCCTTATCAGAAATTTTTTTTTTTTACTACTTTCATAATTTTTCTTTCTCATCCCCTCCCCCTACCCCACCTTCGCCCCTCATCGTAAATTATTCTTGATGATTTTGCGTTTTTACGGTAGATTTCCGGCGCCAACAAAATGCAGTAAAAAGCATTGTATATATAAACTATATAACGGATTGAAAAGCGTTTACCAACCATTAAAAATCCATTAGAGCTTGTGCGATAATTACAATTAAATAGTGTGTAAATATGTATGTGTGTGTGTGAGTGACCTCCGTGTTGGCTAGGGCAAGGTGACATTAATAAGGTTATTTAAAGTTTTGTATCTTTAACAAATAATGACGAAAAACAAAATTAATTTATTGTTTAATATTGTAATTATGTAATTTGTAACATAATCTAGAATTTTTTTTTAAATAAGATCAAAAACCGTTATAAACATAACCTATACAATCATTTATACTTAAGGTAAAATTATTATAAACATAATTTTGTAAATTTTTTACTTTCTTTCGATTCTATTTTCTTTAAACTATCATAAACATAACCTACAATTTCTTAATCAATGTAAAATGATCATAAGAATAACCTACAATAATTTGTATATTAATTAAAACGTTCGTATAACGAAATTTTTCTAATTTATTTAAAACTATCATTAACATAACCTATAAGTTATTCATCAAGGTACAAATCTATCATAAATTTAACCTATAAATTTTTATAGTGGACGTGAAAAATTATCAGAAACATAACCTAAAAAATTTCTTAATCAAAGTAAAACGATCATATAACCTAACATAGTCTGCCTCTTAGGTTATATTATGTTTTTGATTGTTTTATAGTATAAATAAATTTAGTAAATAAATAATAATAATAATATTAATAATTAATAGTAGTAACAATAATAATCATAATAAAATTTTTTTTTGTAACTGTAGGAATAATAATAATTTTTTTTTGCAGCCCTTTAACATGTGGTTCTCCGACAATGATGGAATCATGGGGTCCAGGAAGAACGGGGACCCCTCCACTTTCACTGCCAGCACCGCACATGATTGGCACAATTGGCAGCAGTTCCGGTGCCACTCCCAGTCTTCCCATTCCTGGAAAGACGGCACCTATTGCAAGTCCCGAAGGAGTGAGCGATGTAAGATAATTTTTTTTCCCTTCTTTTTTAATATAAAAATATAATTGTTATTTTTTTAAGGTTAGATTCGATTTTATTATCATAAACATAACCTAAAATTTATTAAAAGGATTTAATTTTTATAACTTTTCGTTAAAATTAGGTTACATGATATGTGATTGAAAAAAGAGACCAAAAAAAATTATAGGTTATGTTGATGATCGTTTTAATAGTTTGACTTTTAATTCTAAATGAAAATTAATTTTTATTTTCTATTTGTACAATAAAAGAGAAATATTTGTATTTTTACAACTAAAAAACTATTATAAACATAATCTATAATATTTTGCTTCTTAGGTTAATCATAAACATAACCTATAATTCTTTGCTTCTTTGTTCACATCCCTTGGAGTGAGTCACATATTTATTTAATTTTTGTAACCTAATTTTGAAAAAAAGAACTAAAAGAATTAAAACCTAAAAAGCAAGAAATTATAGGTTATGATCGTTTTAGAGGGAGATCATTAATTTCAGGTATGACTATGGACACACGAATGAGAATTGAAGAAAAAAGTGAAGTGGTTTATAAAAACAAGGTTTGTTTTATATTAATGATGAATAACAAAAAAAAAAATTAAAAACAACACTCGGATCCACTTTGAATCATAGGCTGACTATTTGCTTTTGAATACTATTAATTCCTTAGTATAAATTTTTTTTTACTAATTTAACAGTTCCTATTCGTTAATTAATAAAAGCTTTGGCTAACTTATATAGTTTTTTATATAAAAGAATTTTAATTTAACAGAATTCTCATTTAATCGAATTTTATGTGATTCGAATTTTTTAAAATAACAGAAATGCCAATTCACTGGATTTTAAATTTGTCCGAATTTTTATTTTTGCAAATTTTTAATTGTGTGAATTTTTCAAAACACTGAATTTTCATTTGTAAAAAATTACAAAAATTACAAAAAAAAAATTTTGGCGCTATTTTTTTAAAAATTGATCATTTAGAAAATTATCAAGAAAATCGTGATTGGTGAATTTTGAAAAATTGTACCGAAATCTTTTTATTCATTTTTTATTCGATAGTTTGTAATTTCAGATAAATGAAAACTTGATGTCTTTAAAAAAATTTGGTGTCTTTAAAAATTCGGACAAATTTGAAATTCGGTGTATTGAAATTTCTGTCAATTTAAAAATTCGAATAAAAAAATTTCGATTAAATGATAATACTTGTTAAATTAAAATTCATTTTAATTAAAATTCCCTTTAAATAAAAAGTCATGTTTAAAAAAAATGAGTGTAAAATAAAAAATTCTGTTCAAAAAAAGTTTGGTAGCTAAAAATATTGTTAAAAATTCGTATGAAAAGAAATTATATTAAATTTTAATTCGAAACTTAAAAATTCGACTAAAAAAAATAATTTTTAATAAAATTCTTTAAAATGAAAAATTATTATTATAGGATCGCGCCCCTTGAAAAAAGAATTTTTTTTTAATTTTTGAGGTTATGTTCATGACAATGAAATACTTTGAAAATTTAGGTTATTTCCGCTTAAAAATTAGTCCATCAAGATATAAATACAACGAAAATTCGTTTATACGAAAAAAAACAAACCGGTGATCTTCATGTGTAAAATAATCTCTATTTTCTCGCTCAGTTTAACTCCGATTACCATTTCAAAATATATATATATATTTTGCCCGGTCCTTTCTCGAAAATGCCTATTCAAAACTTTGCATACAGTCGCCATTTTATCGTATATAGTCGAGCCAGATTGCAGGCAATAATCACTTGAATGGAGGAACATAACCTATAACAATAACAGTATAACTGATACCACCTTCAAAAAAAAAAGAAGAAAATGATTCCTTTTTTTTTCAATTTTCATTTTGGTTTGCTGCTACTGCAGTTTTGAGTGCCATGCCCTGAGGCTGCTCTATCGGAGAGAGAAAGAGAGATAATAGGATTAAAAGCGACGTGCTAGGAATAACGTTTTCCAAGTTGTAAACTTTCTTTTAACACAAAGTATCTTGAGAATTTCTTTCCGATCTCATCTGCAGCAATAAATTAAAAAAAAAAAAAAAAAAAAAAGATTCTTCATTGAAAAAAAATTAGACAAAGTTTTTAGTTTTTTATCCTGGTTAAATTGACAAAAGATTTTTTTCTTTAAATCTAAAAAAAAAATTCTCCTCTAGAATTGATCACTTTTTATATACTTCTTTAGTTAAGGGAAATAAAACTCAAAACCCAAGTGATAAAATCGATTCTGACATATTTTGTAGCACTCAGAAGGAAAATTTTATTATCAACTCCTCGGATATCGGTTGTAAATTACGTAAAAGCAGTAGGTTTATGATTTACTCGCACCTATAGTTTGGTTTGGCAAATTATTATTATGCGCATCAAAACCATTTCATCGAAAATTTATAGGTTATGTTTATGATCGTTTTTAATAGCTTAATTGATTTTAATTATGTAAAATTAAAATCAATTTTTGTATGTTTAAATTCGAGTGTGAAGGCAAAAAAAAAGTCAAAGCAATCATAAACATAACCTATAATTTTTTTTTCAACAAGGCATAAAATGATTATAAACATAACCTCAAAAAATTTTTTTTTCAACCAGGCATAAAATTATAAACATAACCTAAATTTTTTTTTCAACAAGGCATAAAATGATCATAAACATAACCTATAATTTTTTTTTTACTGTATAAAAACATTCATTTATAACATAAAAAAATATTTTTAGAAAAAAAAATTTCCAAAATCTTTTTTTTTTAATTTTATTTTTTTTTTTGGTAGATGTCACAAAAATCCGGAATCTGGGAAGGACCACCACCATCATCATCAGCGGAACAAGGACCCTCGCGGAGTGTTTCACATGCGGCAAGTTTAGATGCAATTTCGAGGCGAGCTGTCAAAACGGAAACAACGAGGGTTCCATGTCGTAGTCTCACCTGTAGTGTTTGTAAGTGTTCCTTTTTTAACCTTTTCTTTTCCTTCCCACCCCCCTCAACCCCCTCCCTTCCCCTTATTTGGATAAATTTTCCATCGGGATGAATTGCAAACAAAAAAAAAAAAAAAATAGTTGCATTTTTTATTTTCTTATTTTGAAAGAGGATTTTTTTAAAAAATAATTTTACATTTCCGTCACTCACAGTTTTGATATAATTTTTTATATCAGAGAAAAATAAAAGAAGAAATTGAAACGTAATTCTGAAAATCGAATTTTTAGAATTTTATTGAAATTTTATTGGATATAATTTTTAATGTGACAAATTTGTATTTTGCGCAGGATTTTTGTTAAAATGATATTTTCTATTAGAGAGAAATTTTATATAATCGAAAATTCACATCACAGATAATATTGACAATGAATTACATGGTTTAAAGACGAAAAAATACAAATTTAGAGAAAAAAAAAAACGCATAATTGTTACGGAATGACCCAAAAAAAAAAACGGTTATTATTTTCTAAAGAAATTAACGGAACGTTAAGAATTTTGGAAATTATGTTTTTTGCAATGTATGACATCCATTAAAAGCAAAAAATTCGAATTTAGGAAAAAAAAGGGTCAAAATTATTACGGAATGACCCAAAAAAATTTTTTTTTTAAAATAGTTAAAATGTACTTCGCAGACTATATTGTAATAAATAACATTCGTTCGAAGCAAAAAAAAAAACAATTTTTATAAAAAGAAATGGATAATTGTTACGGAATGACCCCAAAAAAAATTCAAAAAACTGTTATAATTTCTAAACAAAATAACGAATCGTAATGAAACTTGGTAATTATGTTCTTTGCAATAAATGACATTTTTTTAAGGCAAGAAAAAAATACAAAATAAGGAAAAAAACAAAAAAAATTATTACGGAATGACCCCAAAAAATTTAAAAAAAAAAAAAGCAGTTAAAATGTACTTCGCAGACTATATTGTAATAAATAACATCCGTTCGAAGCAAAAAAAAACAATTTTTATAAAAAGAAATGGATAATTGTTACGGAATGACCCCAAAAAAATTCAAAAAACTGTTATAATTTCTAAACAAAATAACGAATCGTTATGAAACTTAGTAATTATGTTCTTTGCAATGAATGACATCGATTAAAGTCAAAAAATTGGAATTTAGGGAAAAAAAGGACAAAATTATTACGGAATGACCCCAAAAAAAAATCAAAAAACTGTTCTAACTTTCAAAAATATTAGCCGATTCTTATAAAACTAGATAATTATATTCTTTGCTATAAATTACATTCTTATTTTTTTTGCAAAAAAAAACAAATTTACGAAAAGAAATTATATTTATTACGGAATGACCCCAAAAAAAACCAAAAAAACACTTATAACTTTGAAAAAAAAATTTCGATTCGTTATGAAACATTATAATTATGTTATTAGCAGTGAATTTACTTCCTTTAAAATAAAATAATACAAATATAGTAAAAAAAAAAGGGCACAATTATTATGGAATGTCCCAAAAAAAAAAAATTCAAAAAACAGTTATAATTTCAAAAGAAATTAATCGATTATTTAAAAAAAAAATTGGTGTATATGTTCTTTACAATGAATAACATCCTTCAAAGGATGTTTCAAAACGATTCGGTTATTTTTTTTGAAAATTATAACCGTTTTTTGAATTTTTTTTTTGGGGGGGTATTCCATAGTAATTATTTACTTTTTTCCCTAAATTTGTATTTTTTTTGGACATTAATTGATGCAATTCATTGCTAAGAACATAATTATCAAGTTTCATAAAGATCCGTTAATTTCTTTTAAAGTTATAAACGGTTTTTTGAATTTTTTTGGGGTCATTCCGTAATAAATAAATTTTTTTCTTCTAAATTTGTATTTTTTTTTTCGTCAAATGATGTGTTACATTGCAAAGAACAAATTTATAAAATTTCATAAGGGTCCGTTTAATTGGTTAGAAGTTAAAATCGTTTTTTTGAATTTTTTTTCTTGGGTCATTCCATAGTAATTATGTACTTTTTTTCTAAATTTTGTATTTTTTCGACTTTAAATGATGTAATTCATTGCTAAGAACATAATTATTAAGTTTCATAACGATCCGTTAATTTCTTTCGAAGATATAACCGTTTTTTGGATTTTTTTGGGGTCATTCCGTAACAATTATCCACTTCTTTTTATAAAAATTTGTATTTTTTACCTCTAAAGGATGTTATTTATTGCAATATAGCTTGTGAAGTGAATGTTAACTGTTTTTTGGAATTTTTTTTTTTTTTTTTTGGGTCATTCCATATTAATTATGCACTTTTTTCTATCAATTTATATTTTTTCGCCTTTAAAGAATGTCCTGCAGTGCAACGAACATAATTTCCAAGTTTTAAAACGATCCGTTAATTTGGTTAAAAGTTATAACAACTTTTTGGATTTTTTTTTGGGTCATTCCGTAAGAAAAAAACTTTTTTTTTCTTAAATTTGTATTTTTTTCGTCTTTAAACCATGGCATTCATTGCAAAAAACTTAATTTCTAAGTTTCATAACAATCTGGTAATTTTATTAGTATTTATAACCATTTTTTGGATTTTTTTTTTTTGGGTCATTCCATATAAATTTTTCGTTTTTTTTTCTAAATTTGTATTTTTTTCGCCTCTAACGGATATTATTTTTCGCAAATAACATAATTACCAAGTTTCATAACGATCCGTGAACTTCTATAATAGTTATAACAGGTTTTTTGAATTTTTTTTTTTTGGGTCATTCCGTAATAATTGAACACTTTTTTTATAAAAATTGTATTTTTTGCCTCTAAAGGATGTTATTTATTGCAATATAGTCTGTGATGTGAATTTTAACTGTTTGTTGGAATTTTTTGGGTCATTCCATATTAATTTTTTTTTTCTTTTTTCCCCAAAATTTGTATTTTTTCGTCTTTAAAGAATGTAATTCATTGTAATATAATCTCTGATATGAATTTTCGATTATATAAAAATTCTCTAATATAAAAAATCACTTTTTGTGAAAAATTCTGGACAAAAATAATACAATAAAAATTATATCCAGTAAAATTCTATTGAATAAAAATTTCTATTAATTGTTTTTTTTTTTTCTTTTTTTTAGTAACTTATTCATGCGCGTCCCAAAAAAAAAAAATTGAGGTTTGAAAAAAAATTTTTTTTTTCTGTTTTTTCTTTTTTTTTTCGCGTGTAAAATAGAGAGGCCCCCTTGCCTCGGCAATTGTAAGAATATTTAGCCTCTGCTATCCTTCTCATAGCTGTCAGGGTAGCGGAAATCGATCCTCCCTCGTTTCATCTCTGCCATTCCAATATCAAACATCAGAAAAAATATTCTAGTAGCGGGCCGAGGGAGCGAACAAATCACCCTCGAACGAAGGCCAGCGACTGTTGATAATCTCACCGAAGGTAAAACAATATTGAAAGACTAACTCGGTGTTACCGACCGAGCGCTGCCGAGTTTGCACCCCTATTATTATTATTATTATTATTATTCTCTTCTTTCTTACTCTCTATTTCTGTCTCTCTCTCTCTCTTTCTCTATCTCTCTATTTACCATTTGCTTTTGGCTTTATCATGATATGAGCTTACACACTCCAAAAATATATTTCTCTGGAACGACTGAAAAAAAAGACAAAAAAAAAAAAAAAAAATGCACTAACTTTTTCCAAAATTTTGATTAATACAATTGTTTCTTTTTTTTATATTTGGAATTTAATTTTTATTATTTGAATTTTTTTTTTTTTTTTTTGATATTTTTTGTATTTTTAAATTTTCTAACAAGTTACCATTCGTCACTAATATTATCAATTTCTGTTTTACCGACTGATGATTATTTTCGAAGTTGGGTTTTTATCTTTGTGTATAAGTGTTATTTTTTAGCGTTTAAAAATTAATTTTTTTTTTTAACATAACCTCCAAACAAAAATTTTGGTTTTAGCAAATAATGAAAAAAAAAGGGGGGGGGGGGTTTTTTGTCACCGAATAATAATAGATATATTCAAATTCATTTATTGTGAAAAATTAAAATTGTAAAATTTTTTTAAATTAACTAAAAAATTTTTTTAATTGTAAAATTTTTTTTTATTGTAAATTTTTTTTAAATTAACAAAAAAATTTTTTTAATTAATAAATTTTTTTAAAAATTAATTAATTTTTAATTCTTTAAAAAAAAATTACAATTTTCTTGTTTTTCGGTATTTTCAAAAAAAAAAAAAAATATTATTGGTTGTAGGACGATGTGGCAATTATTATTATTATTATTATTTTTTTTATTTTTGTATTTTTTTACTAACAAATACTAAATATTTACTTTACTATGATTATTAAATAATAAATTTATAGGTTATGTTTATGATAGTTTGAAGTGTGATAATAAAGAAAATTAAATTAATTAATTGTGGAAATAAATTGTTTTCAAAATTTTTATAAAATAAATTTTTTTAATTTTAATTTAAAAATTTTTTTTTTTTAAATTTAAAAAAAAAGTTTTTTTGTTAAAAATAATTTTTTTTTTGAGGTTATGTGAGTCGTTTTTATCATTAATATTTACTCATTTTTAATTGCAAAAGTTCCAGAGAAAGTTTTTGCGATATGGAGTTTCTAAATAAATAAAAAAAAAAAAATTAAATTAAATTAAAAAAAAAATTGACATCTATTACTAGTGCTCTTTTCTGAAATTCTATATAAATACATTTTATATATACAATATATATATATACTCACTTTTTAAAAAATTTTGTCTCACTCAAATTATATAATTAGTGAATAGGAAAAAAAAAATAATAATTCTTAATTACTAGAATTAATTTTAGTTAGGGAATTTTTTTTTTTTTTTTTTAAATAGTGTAATAGCTTGTTTTTGCTCGGCTACACTGCGCTGAAAATATGTGAAACCTTTTTTTTTTTTTTTTTGACACTATAATTATTTAGGAAATTTTTTTTTTACCCCCGGAGGCGATATATCAACGATTTGTTACCTTAGAATTTTTTTTAAAAATAGAATAAATTGAAAAATATAATTTCTAAAAAAAATAAAATAAAATAAAAACTAAAAAAATAAATAAATAAATTTTTTTTTGTAATAAATTAAAACAAATGAAAAATAATTTTGACTTTAAATAAAAATATATTTTTAGTTTAAATAAAAATTATTTGCTATTTCAAAGAAATATTTTTATATTTGAATTAAAAATTATTTAATTTCAATATATTGAATATTTATTTTAGTTAAAATAAAAAAACAAATTTTTGTTTAAATAAAAAAATTATTTTTTGTTAATATAAAAAAATTATTTTTGTTTAAATAAAAAAATTATTTTTTGTTAAAATAAAAAAATTATTTTTTGTTAAAATAAAAAAATTATTTTTTGTTAAAATAAAAAAATTTTATTTTTGTTTAAAAATAAAAAAAAAAAATTATTAATTATATTTGTTTAAATAAATATCTATTTATTTGAGAATTCAAATAAAAATTATTTCAAATAAATATTTATTTGAGAGTTCAAATAAAAATTATTTTAAATAAATATTTATTTGAGAGTTCAAATAAAAATTATTTTAAATAAATATTTATTTGAGAGTTCGAATAAAAATTACATATTTCAAATAAATAATTTATTCGAGTTAAATAAAAAAATTATTTTTGTTCAAAATAAATATTTGAGTACAAATAAAAATTTATGTTTTGAATAAAAAGTAAAAATTAAATTGTTATTCAAATAAATATATTTTTGTTTGTTTTATAATTAATTAATGAATTATTATGGAATAATTAAAAAAAAAAAAATTATTTCTCAATGTATTAATATAATTCAATTAAAAAAAAAATTGATTATTATTATGATTTAATAATAATAATAATAATAATAATAATAATAATAATAAAATAAAAAAAAATAAAAATATTGAAACACAGTGTAATTTCAGTGAAAATTTTGCACTGCCGTCCGACCGATTTTATCAAATCTTACAAAAATAGCCAACAGCTTTATTTTCACAGCGGTGCGCAATAGCTGAATTCACGCGGCTTTTATTTTAGTCGTCACAATATATATTTGATTGATTTCAATATTTCAATTATTTCAAATTTTTTGCCAAATATCAAAAAATTATTTTTTTTAAAAATATTTTCTCAACATTCGATAAATAATAAACCATTTCATTATTTTTTGTTCGCTTTAAAAAAAAAACAAAAACAAAAAAAATTTGTAAGTTTAGGTGATAATTTTTATAATATTATTTATTATTTAATATTATTTATTATTTAATTAATTTATTTATTGTTTAGTTAAATATAACATTGTTTACTATTTAATTAATTTATTTTTATTTTTTTTAATTTTTACTAATTTTATTTTTTTAATATTTTTATTATTTACTATTTTTATTTTTTTCTATTCCTATTTTTCCTTTTCCTATTTTTAATTTTATTATTATTATTATTATTATTATTATTATTATTTTTTTGAATATTATTTTCTATTTTTCTTTTTTTATAAGTAAAAAAATATTATTTACTTATATTTTAAAATAATAATAAATATAATAATATTCGTTATTTTTTTTTGATTTTTCTGTAGTATTTTTTGCATTTTTTTTTTTTAAATTTCGTTACGAATATTTTTAAAATAAAAAAAAAATTTTTTTTTTGAAAAAGGGGCGTGGCAGTGAAATTTTAGCTCATTGTACAAAAACCATTTCATGTAGAAATCTGATGCAAAAAAAAAAAAAAAAAAAAAAAAAAAAATAGTCACTGACTATTTTTTTACTCTTATATACATTTATATATATATATATCGAAATATTAATATAATACACATTTTTTTAAAATCAATACAACATTTACTTTTTTCACAGGTATGCAGCTTCTAGAGCTATAATAATATAAGTTTAATAGTATATATAAATATACATCTTATATACCTATGTATAGTCATTATTGACACACTTTTAATGCTTGACTAATATCTCGAAAAATTAAACTCTGACTGATTTACATTTTTTTTTTTTATTTTAATTTTTTAATTTTTTAATTTAATTTTTTTTTCTATTTTTACCATTTTTATTTTAATTATAAAAATTATGGCATATTTTTTTGATACACGGTTTTTTTTTTTATAATTATATATATTTTTATTTATTTTTTTTAGGTTTTTTGGAGTTTGAGAATAATTATTATTTAATTTTTAATTAATTATTTAATTAATTATTTAATTATTTATATAATTATTTATTTAATTAATTATTTAATTAATAATATTTATATTAATATAGTAATATTTATTATTAATTTTTTTAGTTATATTTAATTATTTATTATTAATAAACTGAAATATAAACATAACCATTTGTATATTTTATAATTTTATTTCTATTATTCTTTCAATTAAAACGTCAGAGCTTGTTTTTCCTGGCCAATATAGCCGATTTAGTTTTAATAATAATAATAATAAACAAAATATGAATACGATAAATTAATTCAACAGAAAATTAATCAAAAATTTTGTATTTTCTTCTTTTTAAGCTGCAAAACATTCGAAAATATTTCCTGGTGTTGCATCGGAAAGTGATTTACAAAAATGGCGAACTTCCAGAGATCGAAAATCACCATCACTCAGTCAAATGGGTCCTGAATCATTAAAACATAAAGTAAGTTGCAAAACAAAAATTATTATAATATAGAACGCATGAATAAATTTTGATAATCAATTATTAAAATTTTCATTTGATAAAATTTCATTACATATAATTTTCATTGAGTCGAATTTTAATTAATCGAACTATTTTTTTTTTTTTTTTTTTTTTTTTTTTTTTTTTTTTTGACGGTTTTTCATTAAAACAAATTTTTTATATTGGAGAATTTTTCTATTACCAAAAATTCACGTCACAAATTATATAACAATAAATTACATCCTTTAAAGGCGAAAAAATACAAATTTTTGGGGAAAAAACGAAAAAATTTATATGGAATGACCCCGAAAATTTTTTTAAAAAAAATAGTTAAAATGTACTTTGCAGACTATATTGTAATAAATAACATCCGTTAGAGGCAAAAAAAAAAAAAAAAAAAAAAACTTTACAAAAAGAAGTGGATAATTGTTACGGAATGACCCCAAAAAAAAATCCAAAAAACTGTTATAACTTCAAAAGAAATTATTGGATCGTTATGAAATTTGGTAATTATGTTCATTACAATGAATGACATCGATTAATGGCAAAAAATTTGAATTTAGGGAAAAAAAGGGCAAAATTATTATGGAATTACCCCCAAAAAAAATCCAAAAACCGGTTATATAACTTCGAAATAAATAAATTAATTTTTATGAAACTTGGTAATTATGTTCTTTGCAATAAATAACTGTGTTTAAAGAGAAAAAATTTAAATTTTATCACAAAAAAAGGCATAATTTTTACGGAATGACCCAAAAAAAAAAATCCAAAAAACAGTTATAACTTTGAAATAAATGAATTAATTCTTATGAAGCCTGGTAATTATGTTCTTTGCAATTAATGACATCGATTAAAGTCAAAATAATACAAATTTAGAAATAAAAAGCGTTTGATTATTACGGAATGACCCAAAAAAACCAAAAAAACAATCATAAATTCTTAATAAATTAACTAATCATTTTAAAACTTGGTAATTACATTCTTGGCAATAAATAACATACTTTAAAAGAAAAAAAAAATTTATAAGAAATAGCGCATAATTATTACGGAATGACCCAAAAAAAAAACCAAAAAACGGTTATAACTTCAAAAGAAATTACCGAATCTTTATAAAACTTGGTAATTATGTTCTTAGCAATATTTTACATCTATAGAGGGCAAAAAATATTAAATTTTGAAACAAAAGTGCATAATTATTATGGAATGTCCCCCAAAAAAAACGATTATTTTTGGGTCATTTTGTAATAAATACACTTTTTTCTCTCAACTTTGTATCTTCCTGCAAAAAAAAAAAAGAATGTTATTTATTGCAAAGAATATAATTACCAAGTTTCATAACGATCCGTTAATTTCTTTCGAAGTTATAACCGTTTTTTGAATTTTTTTTTTGGGTCATTCCGTAACAATTATATTTTTGTTTTATAAATTTATATTTTTTTTGCCTCTAAAGAATATGATTCATTGAAAAAAATATAATTATCAAGTTTTATAAAGATCAGGTAATTTTTGTGAATGTTATAACTATTTTTTGGAATTTTTTTTTTTTTGGGTCATTCCGTAATAATTATATGCTTTTTTTCCTAAATTTGAATATTTTTTGCCCTTAGACGATGTCTTTCATTGCAAAGAACATAATTACCATTTTTCCTAACGATTCGGTAATTTGGTTGAAAGTTATAACATTTTTTTGATTTTTTTTTGGGTCATTCTGTAACAAATAAGCGCTTTTTTTCAAAATTTGTATTTTTTTTGCCCTTAAACAATGTCTATCATTGCAAAGAACATAATTACCATTTTTCCTAACGATTCGGTAATTTGGTTGAAAGTTATAACAGTTTTTTGATTTTTTTTTTGGGTCATTCTGTAACAAATAAGCGCTTTTTTTCAAAATTTGTATTTTTTTTGCCTTTAATGGATGTAAATTATTACTAATAACATAACTATCAAGTTTCATAAGGATCAGTTAACTTCTTTTGAAATGACAACCATTTTTTTAATTTTTTTGGGGTCATTCCATAGTAATTATGTACTTTTTTCCCTAAATTTTGTATTTTATCGACTTTAAATGATGTAATTCATTGCTAAGAACATAATTATTAAGTTTCATAACGATCCGTTAATTTCTTTTGAAGATATAACCGTTTTTTTGGATTTTTTTGGGGTCATTCCGTAACAATTATCCACTTCTTTTTATAAAAATTTGTATTTTTTACCTCTAAAGGATGTTATTTATTGCAATATAGCTTGTGAAGTGAATGTTAACTGTTTTTTGGAATTTTTTTTTTTTTTTTTGGGTCATTCCATATTAATCATGCACTTTTTTCTATCAATTTATATTTTTTTGCCTTTAAAGGATGTCCTGCAGTGCAACGAACATAATATCCAAGTTTTAAAACGATCCGTTAATTTGGTTAAAAGTTATAACAACTTTTTGGACTTTTTTTGGGTCATTCCGTAAGAAATAAACTTTTCTTTTCTTAAATTTGTATTTTTTCGTCTTTAAACCATGGCATTCATTGCAAAAAACTTAATTTCCAAGTTTCATAACAATCTGGTAATATTATTAGTATTTATAACCATTTTTTGCATTTTTTTTTTTTTTGGGTCATTCCGCATTAATTATTGGTTTTTTTCTAAATTTTCTATTTTTTTCACCTCTAACGGATATTATTTATTGCAAATAACATAATTACCAAGTTTCATAACGATCCGTTAATTTTTATAATAGTTATAACAGGTTTTTTGAATTTTTTTTTTAGGGTCATTCCGTAATAATTGAACACTTTTTTTTTATAAAAATTGTATTTTTTGCCTCTAAAGGATATTATTTATTGCAATATAGTCTGTGATGTGAATTTTAACTGTTTTTTTTTTTTGGAATTTTTTTTGGGTCATTCCATATTAATTATTAGCTATTATCCCTTAGTTTGTATTTTTTTCGCCTTTAAAGGATGTTCTTTATTGCAACGAACATATTTATCAAATTTCGTAAGAATTCATTAATTTTCTTGCAAGTTATAACTGTTTTTTGGATATTTTTGGGGTCATTCCGTAACAATTATGCTCTTTTTTCCTCAATTTTTTTTTTTTTTTGACTTTAAATAATGTAATTCTTTGCAAATAACATAATTACCAAATTTTAGAAGAATCCATTAATTTCTTTCTAATTTATAAGTATTTTTTGGATTTTTTTTGGGGTCATTCCGTATAAATTTTTCGTTTTTTTTTTCTAAATTTATTTTTTGTTCACCTTTAAAGAATGACATTCATTGTAATTACAATTCGAAGAAATGAAATTCGTCTCAAAAAAATTATATCTATTAAAATTATATTAATTCAAAATTCTAACAATTGATTTTTAAAATTTATTTATTTGCCCCAAAAATACTAATTTCATATTTATTTATTTAAAATAGAAAAAAAATAATATTTTGTAATAATAAAAAATAAAAATAATAATAAATTAAATAATAATAATAATATTAATAAATAAATAATAATAATAAAAATAAATAAAAATAATAAATATTTTTTTTCTTTCAGTACTCATTACAAGACAATGGTTCGGCGAAATATTTTCAAGGTGCCATGCATACACCAAATATGGGAGAAAAAGTTGCACAAGTAAGTTTATTTTATTAAATTAATTAATACTTTTTATATTATTTTAATTTATTCAAAAAAAATATATATATATATTTTTTTTATTTATTTAAAAAAAAAAATTTGTCTACTACAATTATTATTATTCGTCTGTACGAATAGTAAAAGGAGAAAAAAAAAGATTAGCTCGTTTATGTCTGACTTAAAACGAATTTTTCTACTTCATTCGTAGTTATGTCAACATATAATATGTCTGACGTGATTGGTTTCATCCACTGGAAAGCCTTCTTTTCAATTTTTTTTTTTTTCTTTTTTTATTCATAATTAGTTCAAAATTTAATTAGAAAAAAAAAGAAAAAACCAATATGATTAAAAAGTGTGTAATTAAAATTTTAATAACAAAAGAAAAATGCGATTAAATTTTAATATCTCGTTAAAAAAAAAAAAAAAATCCGTCTCTAAAAAAAATCAAAATTTTTTTTTTTAACATTTATAATAATATATTTTATTTTAATAATTTTTTTTTTTCACATGGCCTTAAACGATTATATTTTTGTCAATAATTCAAATTTAGAAGAAAAACAAAAAAAAAAGTTTAATTAATTAATAAATTAAACAAATGAATTTTTGGACAAAATTATTTTAGAAAATTAATTTAAGACCAAAAAAAAAAAAAATGTTATTTAAATTTTAATTTTATTTCTTAAAATAAATTGTTTCAATTAATTTATTAATTATTCTGAAATTTTGAAATTTTTGGAAAAAAAATCTATTTTACAAATTTCATTTTTTGGTATTTATTTTTTAAAATTATTTTAAAAACAAAAAAATTCTTTTGAATTCAATTTAAATGAAAAAAAAAATTGTTTTCTAAAATTTGAATTTTTTTTTCGACAAAATTATTATTTTTTTGTCAATTGAATATTATTATTTTAAATAACCCCCCGTTTTCCCCGACTTTTTTTTTTTTTTTTTTTTTTTTTTTTTTTTTTTTTTTTTAATAAAATTTGTCTCCTCATTTCGTTTTAGACAATTATTATATTATAAAAGGTAATTTGCAAAAAATTATTATCAACTTGTTTACAAGTTTTGTAGTCGTAAATAGAATTTTTATGACGAGTATCATTTTTTTTATTTGACACAGACTTTAATTATACTTGAAAAAAAAGATTGTAAATGCGAGATTTTTTTTTTTCTTTGGGGGAAAATTTTTTTTCTTTTCAAATTATTCGAGAAATTGTTTTAATTTTTTTTCTTTTATTGTTTCTTTTTTTTTTTACTATAGTTATACTTTTTATTATTATTACATTATTTATTTTCAAAAATAATTTTTTTTTAATATAAATTCGATATATATAAACAATTTATTAGGAAAATA